>NW_023270305.1:538427-573739 GCF_011800145.1 Mirounga leonina
TCCTCCTCCTCCTCATCACCGTCATTAACATCGTTATGATCACTATCACCACCATCACACTTATCATCACCATCATCACCATCATCATCACCGTCACCTTTACCACCATCATCAATGCCACCATCCAGTCTCACATTGCTTACCAACCTTGGGGTCACTGCTTCACATGGCCTATTTCTGTTGAGTTAGCTGTTCTTTGCTGGCAGGTTGTGGGGGGACACCTACTGTTAGGAGGGTAATGAGGGGAGTTAGTACAAGATGGTGGTAGGCATAGAGAACCCAAATGGGTGGGTGATGGAATTTTACTCTAAAAGAGGCCTCATGAGACTCACTGATCTGGAATATTCTTGGAAAATCCCACCTGTGATGGTTAATTTTATGTGTCAGTTTGACTTGCCTAAGGGATGCCCAGATAACTAGTAAAACTTTATTTCTGGGTGTGTCTGTGAGGGTGTTTCTGGAAGAGATTAGCATTTGAATTGGCAGGCTGAGTAAAGAAGACCCCCTCTACCAATGTGTGCAGACATCATTCAATCCACTGAGGGCCTGAATAGAACAAAAAGATAGTGGAAGGTGGAATTTACTTTGTCTGCTTGAGCTGGGACGTCTGTCTTCCCTTGTCCTTGGACATCCATGCTCCTGGTTCTCAAGCCTTTGGACTCGGACTGGGACTTACACCATTGGCTCCCTTGATTTTCGGGCTTTTGGACTTGGACTGAATAACACCAGCTTTCCTGGGTTTCTAGCTTGTAGATGGCAGGTTGTGGGACTCCTCAGCCTCCGAAGTTGCATGAGCCAATTCCGGTAAGTCTCCACATACATATATCTCCTACTGGTTCTGTTTTTCTGGAGAACCTTGACTGATAAACCACCTGTTTTGCAGGCCCAGAGAGAGCCAGTGGTACCTATTCCGTTGAGTTCCCCATGGCCCTTCCAGGGAGGACAGCTTTGGCCCCCTCTTGTATTCTCCTGGCCTTTTGCCACCACTCTTCATTAGTGCTGGTGGGAGTCTGACCTTGCTGGTTGGGCACTGTGCTTGTCTGCCTCTCCCAGGGCAGTGGGCCTCTTGGCATGTAGGACCTTGTAGATTTCTCCTCCACGGCCCCCCATTCCTGGCACAGAACCTGGAACACAGTGGGTGCCCAGATGTGTGGCTAAACCACCACTCCCTTCCCTGGGCTGTAGGATGGTGGGGGAATTGAAGTGTTTAACCTTAACACCTTTGCCAAAGGGGCTTGCTTTGCAGGCTGAATGTATGATTGGCAGGTCAGCACTGTTTTCCGTGCTTATCACTGATTGGCAAGTGTTCTACCCATTTGCTAAAATTGCAGCACGGTGCTAAAGAAGCCATCAAGGCTTTCTCGGCCGGCGGAATTATCCCCGGCTGATTATCAAAGTCTGGCTTTAACTTGGCATGAGTGGTTTTTCCTCTCCAGATCTCAGTTTCCTTGTTTGTCATATGGAGCTCAGGACTAAGTAACCTCTACATTCTCTGTCAGTTCTACAGTTCAGGAGAAATGTTTAAAAATGTAAACCTGAGGGGTACCTGGCTGGTTCAGTCCGTGGAGCGTGCGACTCTTGATCTCGGGGTTGTGAGTTTGAGCCCCATGTTGGGTGTAGAGATTACTTAAAAATAAAATCTTTTTTCTTTAAAGATTTATTTATTCATTTGAGAGAGAGAGAGAGAGAGAGAGCATGAGCAGGAGGGAGAGGGAGAATCAGACTCCCCGCTGAGCAGGGAGCCCGATGTGGGGCTCGATCCCAGGACCCTGGGATCATGACCTGAGCCGAAGGCAGACGCTTAACCATCTGAGCCACCCAGGTGCCCCTTAAAAATAAAATCTTAAAAAAAAATGTAGGGGCACCTGGGTGGCTCAGTCGGTTAAGCGTCTGCCTTCGGCTCAGGTCATGATCCCAGGGTCCTGGGATCGAGCCCCACATCGGGCTCCCTGCTCAGCGGGGAGTCTGATTCTCCTTCTCCATCTCTCGCTGTGTCTCTTTCTGTCAAATAAATAAATAAAATCTTTAAAAAAAAAAAGGAAACTTGAGTCGTAGGGCATACCCAACGTAAAGCACAGAGAGAATTTTCCTAGCTAAACTGACTGCAAAAAAAAAAAAAAAAGAAAGGAACGTCTTAGAAAGCACAGACACCTTAGCAAGTGCCATCTCAGGAGCCGGCACCCTAATTCAGAAGAAGCTGGTCCTGTGGAGGGACAAATCTGTGGAGCACAGATGAGAAGGCAGGGGAAGTGTCAGAGGATACTGAAGTTGGGGAGGTGAGCTCTTTGTGTTTCATCCACCCCTCCATCCATTCAGCACATCCCTGTAACTTCCTGTCCCAGGACCGGTGCTATGTGTGAAGGAAGCTGAGATGAATTGGGTCCTGGTACAAAGGAGGTGAGCAATGTCGGTGGGAGCACAGAAGGCTGATAGTATAGCTAAGTTCTTAGGCTCTAGATCCGGTGCCTGATTTAGAAGCTGTTGACTGTCCCTTTCAGAGGACACGCCCAGGGAGAACCAGTGCAGAGGATACAGCCCTCATCTTTGTAGTGGTGCATCTCTGTTCTTTCTGGGAGGCCCTTACCGCTGATTATCACGAAACTGATAGACTGAACTTTTTGTTTTGACTAACTGTGAATTAGGGACAGTTAGGGAGTATTTTTTTTTTTTAAAGATTTTATTTATTTATTTGAGACAGAGAGAATGAGAGAGAGAGAGAGAGAGCACATGAGAGGGGGGAGGGTCAGAGGGAGAAGCAGACTCCCCGCCGAGCAGGGAGCCCGATGCGGGACTCGATCCCGGGACTCCAGGATCATGACCTGAGCCGAAGGCAGTCGCTTAACCGACTGAGCCACCCAGGCGCCCAAGGGACAATTAGGGAGTATTATAGAAGACAAGGAATTGTGTTATTTTTGGACAAAAGTATGTATTAATGCAGACTCCTGAATTAATTGAGTTAAGGAATTATTGAGAATTCTTTGAGGGGACCTGAGTGGCTCAGTTGGTTAAGTGCCCAGCTCTTGGTTTTGGCTCGGGTCATGATCCCAGGGTCCTGAGATCGAGCCCTGCTTTGGGCTCTGTGTTCAGGGCAGATTCTCTCCCTGTCTCTCTGCCCCTCCCCCAGTGCTTTCTCTCTCTCTCTCTCTGTCCCCCTCTCAATAAATAAATAAATTAATTAATTTAAAAAATCTTAGAGAATTCTTTGAAATGAGCACATTTATGGTCATAGGCTGCTAGATTTTTGCTAAAGGGGTTGAAAATAAGCAATTTAAGCATTTCTCCTAAATATGGGGCTGGGGAGCAAGATATAGAACTATATGGACAGTTTCATTCCAGTTATGTTTGCAAGGGGAAAAAGGCCAGAGAAAATAGATGAGAAGGGCATACACTGAACTTTTTTTTTTTTTTTTTAAGATTTTTATTTATTTATTTGACAGAGAAAGACACAGCGAGAGAGGGAACACAAGCAGGGGGAATGGGAGAGGGAGAAGCAGGCTTCCCATGGAGCAGGGAGCCCGATGCGGGACTCGATCCCGGGACTCCAGGATCATGACCTGAGCCGAAGGCAGTCGCTTAACCGACTGAGCCACCCAGGCGCCCCTTACACTGAACTTTTAACAGTGGTTGAGTCTGATGGGATCATGAGTGGTTTCTCCTTCCTGCTTTTTCATATTTCTCTACACTCTGAATTTTCACCAATGGGTATGTATTATTCTTGCAATTAGGAAAAAAAAAAAAGGTTTTAAAAGGAACCCCAAGGACACATTCCTCTGATAACCTTGTTTACCCTATTATTTGCTTAGCAAACTTTCTTTTTATAGTCAGACTGTCTGGAACCCACGAATTCCATAGTTGTGATGATTTGAATTAATGGAAATTTATCATAATGCATCATTAGAATTTGCTAATCTCATCTAAATTCAATCCTGAGTAACTTTATTATCTGGATATGAAGAAAAATGTTCTAAGCCTTCCTAGAAATTCACCATTTCAACATGGCAAGGGTGGAGTCTGTTTATGGTCAAGAATATGTTTCTTCTTTTTTACTTGCTTAAATTTGGGTGTTCACTTTGTTTCTTGACCTAGAAGAGCCTTTGTGGCTCCCCCTGGGTTTATCTGGGGTATTTGAATGAGGTGGTCGGTGTCCTTGCGCCACCTGTGCCTGGTCTCGGCTTCTATTGCTTTTCCTTTGCTTTTCTCATCACCAGGTGTTGAGCACAGTGGCCTTCTTCCAGGGATAATCTCCTTGCTGTTTGTTGGTCAGGCTGCTTTTCAGCTCCCTTTTTGAAAATAACTTTTTCTATTTCCCCATCCCTGACCTTGCTTCATGCTGGCCCAAAAGTAAAACTGCTGGTCTTCCATCATCTTCCAGTTGGAGGTGATCCTTCCCCACTCCCTGTGCTGCTCCTGCCTTGGACCTTGCGTTGACTTGGGTTCGTGTTGCGTTGACTTGGGTTCATGTTGGGTTGGAGTCGGGTTGATGTGGGGTTGGTGTTGGGTTGATGTTGGGTTGGTGTTGGGTTGACATTGGGTTGGTGTTGGATTGACATTGGGTTGACGTTGGGTTGGTGTTGGGTTGACGTTGGGTTGACTGTCTTTATTTACTGGCTGGGAAGCAGGACCCTCTTAGCCCTTGTTAGGGCCATGCCTGACTTTTGGTGGCATCGCTCCAGAGGCTTCTTAGGCTGTTTTTTTTTCAGAGGTTCGATCTGTCTGAGTCCAGGATACTGAGTCAGCAGTGGAAGGTTATGAGGTTGAGGCCAATCATCAGAGAACTTGGCTAATAGGAAGGATTAATTTTGGGGTGAATGAGGGAGAGATACTGGTGGCTGGGCTATATAATGTGAAAAACCAGAGGTTCCCTTTACTACTAGCTCAGTGTCTGCTTATAGTTTCTTGGATTTGAAATTTTTTAAAAAAATCACAGCTTTATAGTCTGCGGTCCATATTTCTGATCCTGAGCAAGAAAATAATTGTCAGCAAAATTCCGCACACATCTGGTACGCTATTTCAGGATCTTAACCATAAGGAACCCATATTTAAAAAAAAATTAGTATGGCTACAGTGTTCAGAAATTATTTTTGAAAGCTGGGTCCTCAGTTTATTGTAGGATTCCACATGGAGGCAGGAAGGAAGCCCTCCAATCACTGGAAACAGGTAGGTTTCCATGGAGACTGGGCGTGTCCCTGTGGTTTCCTGGGTATCCCAGTTGTCCTGGAAAAGGAGTAAGCCTGACTTCTATTTCTGAAATTGTGCGTGTGAATTAAATTTTTCTAAACAAAGGTCATATGTTTTATGGACTTAGGTGATTTCTGACATAATTTTGCCCTCCTTTCTGTTTGTCTAATTATTAATGCTGTGTGCCCCTGCCTTTCTTGCCAGAAACACTAAAAAAAACACACAAAAAATGCATCAAGGGAACACCTACCCGAAACAACAACTAGAACAAAATCTTCTAATAAAGCTAGGGATGCTCTCTTTAGTGTGAATGATGATTACTCTGTACAATTCGGCAAATTAATTCAACCCTTATGTATCGTATGCCAGGCTGGGCTCTGGGCCCTGGGGACCAACAGTGAGGGGGATGTTGGGGGCCCCGGCCTTGCCGAGCTTATGTTATGGTTGTGACCCATAACGAGACAGCATGAAGCCAAGGAGGGGCCCCGGGCCAATCTGCTCCCAGCTCCTGGCTCCCACCAGCAGCCACGGAGCCACAGACAGCCTCCCATAGGATCAGCAGCTGGAGGCTCGTGGCGGGCATCCCTGCCTCTCTCTGTCTCCTGCCAAATGCTTCCTTGTGGTCACTTCTGCAGAGAAAGGCACGACCTCTTTGTCCTACCTTCTGCAGGTTTGTAGTAAGCAAAGAGCTACTGCAACCTCACCACTGGATGGCCCGCTTTGCACAAGCTTGTTATCTGGCGGGGATCTCAAGTGGGCTTGTCACAGCCTGAATAGGCTGCCAGTGGGCACAGGGCAGAGCTGGTGGCCACACTAGATGTTGGTGATGTCGAGGAAGCAGCAGACTCAAGCCTTTGCGTACGTGGTGATCGGACCAGCGGTCACGGCCGCATAGGATGCTGTCATCTGAATAAGAAAACAACCCTCAGGCCCCCAGTGTTCTGGGCCTCGAGGAGACTTCCTGCCTCATTGAGCTGCAGAAGGTGACCCCAGACTGGAGATGTCTCTTCTTGTTTTGTTTTGTTTTTTTTTTAAAGTAGGCTCTGTGCCCAGCATGGAGCCCAACATGGGGCTTGAACTCACACCCCTGAGATCAAGACCTGAGCTGAAATCAAGAGTCGGATGCTTAACCAACTGAGCCACCCGAGGGGCCCCTAGAGATGTCTCTTCTTGATGTCTCTTTTGTTCTAATGGATAGTGAACCGACTATTCTTTTCAAAAGGAAAAAAGGTACCTGCATGGACTTGGTCCCTATCTTGCTCCCCTTCCCGAGGTGTAAACAGCACCCACCATGGCTTCCCCATGCAGGTCCCTTGGGTCTCCTGGAGCACTGCGCTGGAGCATCCCATTCTTCATCTGAAATGGGAATTATAAAACCCTCCCTCCCTGGATTGTCATAAGAAATAGCCATTAGACCTCTTATAAACTCTAAAGTGCTGTATTTGTGGAAAGACTATTACCGTCATCATCATCATCAATCTTTTTATAGTCATATCCTGCAGCCTCTGACACATAGTGGTCTAACACGGCGGGTCTCCTTGCTGGGTCTTTATGCTCCCCCCCCCCCCCCCCCCGCCATGGAAACTAAATTCTGAGTCTTCTCCTCTTTTTCTTCTCCCAGTCTGGGGTCAACCTGTGGTTCTCATTTCCCTCCTACAAGGTGTCAGCCCACAGAAGAGGCCCGGAGAACCATATTGTCCGAGACTCACAAAAGAAATGGAAATTTGTATCTGCTCACCCATCTCTGGGACTGTCGGATCTCCTCCATCTTTCTAAGTCTGCAGGCAGGGGAATCACTGGCTGATTGTGTGTCGGGCAGCCTGGAAACTTACTGGTCAGATTAAAAACGCTTGTTCAAATACAGACAGTCAAGCTTGGCTCAAATCAGAGTATGTGTTTAGCAAGCAGCTCCCCTTAAACCTACTCCCCGCTTACAGCCAGCTGTCTGGTCACCTTTGCTGGGACCAGAGGGGTGGGAGCAGGTGGGGCCGGAGCAGGTGGGGCAGGGACTGGGGGTGGAAGACTCTCAAGGGATTTTTTTCATGTCTGACGTTTGCCTGCTAAGTGGAACTGGTCCTGGGCTGCAGGGTGCTCCCTGTCTTGGGTCTCGGCTCTTGGGTTATGGGAAAGAGAACACTCACCTTGACTCTCATCATTTGATGAGAAGAAGCCTCCCCCTACAACTTGGCGAGCACCCACACATCCTTCAAGAAGCTTCGAGAAGCAAGCAGGGCTTCTTGAGCCAGTTGATGCCTTTTCCCCTGCCTGTGCCCTGCACATCTGTACTGTACGGTCATTATCAGAGCGTCTTTTAGAGGGAATGGCATGAAAAAAATGAGTCTTTCTTCCCAGCAGACAGAATCCCCTGGAGAGTGGAGACCAAACACGTTCCCGTTCATCTCTCTCTTCCCTGTTAGGCTTCACGTTGGGGCTGTGACTGCCCCTTGCCATGGATGACTGTTCAGTGGAATTGGTGGGGAGCGCACCTGAGGTAGCTGCAGGTGAAGGCTCCCAGGTGAGCCCCCCACACTTGCACCCCTTATTCTTAAAGCCCCAGAAACGTACCGCTTTCTCCGGGCTCAAACCGCACCTCACTTAGATGAAAATAGTAAAAGCTCAAGTGACTGGCACCATTCTAAGTGGCACTTTATATCAGGCCATGAGAATTAGCCCTGATTCATTCATTCAACACACAGTTACCACCGTGTCTGCTCTATGGCAGGGATGAGAGGAACTCACCTGTGCTTCCATGGTTACTGCCCCACACGCCTTGAACTACCAAGCAAAGCATTCTAATCAGATTAACCTCTCAATGTGATGCCAGCATAGTCTAAAGGATGAACTCCAACCTGCCAAAGGTCCTACTGTCTTCTCAGGGAAAAAAAAAAAAGGAGAATTAAGCAAAAATGCACTTCTAGAAAGTCAGTGAAGAATTTTTCCAAACAGGACAACGCTAAATTACTAGCTTTCTTTGTGCTGTCTTAAGGGTCCCCCTATGAAAAACTCACTCACCCTGTTATTATTATTATTATTTTTTAAGATTTTATTTATTTATTTGACAGAGAGAGAGACACAGCGAGAGAGGGAACACAAGCAGGGGGAGTGGGAGAGGGAGAAGCAGGCTTCCCGCGGAGCAGGGAGCCCGATGCGGGGCTCGATCCCAGGACCCTGGGATCATGACCTGAGCCGAAGGCAGACGCTTAACGACTGAGCCACCCAGGCGCCCCAACTCACCCTGTTGTTATTAAGGGTGAAACCCAGACGTTTAGTTATGTAAAAGCCAATTAAAATAAATTAAATGCAAATACTGTTTCATTGTAATGTAAATTTGAGAACTGGATCAATCAAAGGTTGTGGAAATGCCAAAGTTGTGAAGACTTTCGTTGCCATGACAGCGGTGCTCTGTCTTGAGTGGTGTGTTTCTGGGGAATTCTTCTGGGCCCTGGCTCCCGGAGTGACTGCATCTCTGGGGCAGGGGCGGAGCTCTCTGGAGGGAGGGCCCAGTCCAGCCAGGCTACCTGTTTCATGACCTTGGGAAGGAAGCCATGTCCCCCGTGCCTCAGTTTCCTCTCTTCAGGGACAGCCGCTCTGGGGCTCTGGGGGTAACATAGCCCTGCAGCACTTCTCAGAAATCACCGCATTAATTTTGGGGATTCCTGATTGACCTTGCTGGGTTTCAGGCTGCCTTTTGGGGAAACCAGAATAAGAGAGCCGAGGACAGGTGAAGGAGCTGCTCCTGGTTCTGCTTTGTCTGTCTTCACTGACCTTCGGTGAAGGTGCTGTTCTTTGTCGTCTTGGCTCCTGGCCAGCGAGGACCTACCTGCTCTGTTGCTCCGTTGCTCCGTTTTGGGTGGGGGTGGGGGGGTGGGGGGTTGTTGGGATTGAACCCACCAGCTGCCATCATCACATCTTCTTAGGGCTTTCAGTTCACAGACATGCTCTCCAGCCTTCATTTAATTTTGCTTACTCCGGAGCCCCAGCCTCCGGGGCCATAATTATTTTACAGGGGCGGGATTTACAGACGTTGGGATTCAGGTCTCAGGGCCCTAGGATAGCCGTGCCAGGATTGCCGTGGGCTCCTGACTGCCGGGCAGAGATGGTGCTGTGTCCCAGGGAGGCCCCCTGACCCACGCCTCCCGGCCTTTTCCCGCACCCGCTTCCGCAGAGGCCCGCTCAGAGCTGGTCCCAGCACCCCTCCTCCTCCAGACTCCAGCTGCCCAGGCCTCTCAGTTCCTAACGCTGGGCCCAGAACCACCATGATGTCTCTTTTGGGGTGTCCCTGCAGAGAAGCTTCCTAACACGGTACGTGCTTTTAGGATGTCAGGATCCAAAACTGCAGGTGCATATTCAGCCTCTGCTCTCTTAGCCGGGAGGAGGGCCCGGAAGCCTCTGTTAGGTGCCACCTGCTGGCTCACTGTCCCTGCCCCATGCTCCTACTCTCCATCGGGCTAATTAGTGGCTCCATGGGGCTGCGATCCAGGGCCTTGTGGAATGAGACCCGGACTGGCCTCTTCCCGCTCCGTGGGGGGCGGTGGTTGGGAGATGATGCGGCACTTGCGGATTTTTAAACTCTGTAGGAACTAGGTTGTTTTACCCTCCACAGAGCGGGCTGACTGTTCGGCGGACCCTGAGGCCCTGGAGGAGGCGGAGGGCCGTGACATTGAGGGCTCAGGTGTGCTGTGGGCCGCCACATGTCCCCATCGGCGTGATGCCCGCTAGGTGCCCGCTGAGTGCATCGGAAGGCGGTGGGGGGGGGGGCGGATAATTCCAGAAGGGAGGGACAGGTGCACTCCCAGTCTGGCCTGGGGGTATAAAGTTTAATTAACTTAGCCATGTTTTCTTGGAGTTGCTTCTCAAAGTAAACACGGAGGGGGTCTCCCTGCCTCACGGGCCACTGGCCACGGGGCCACGAGCAGATGCTGCCCGGCCAGCCCCAGTCGTCCCGGGGAAGGTGGGAGGTTGCTTTCAGTGTGTGTTGAAGGAGGCTGGTGTGTCATCTTCGTCATCCTCAGGCTCTTAAAGCAGGTGGTGGGAACCCTCTGGTTGATCCTACTTTCGACACCTTGACCTTGGACACTCTTTTCCTTGACCTCCAAAACCTTGGCAGGCCACTCTCTGGGGGTGGGGCGTTGGGGTCCGGTCGTGTTGGCTGGACACCTGGGCCAGGAGTGAGCCAACCTGGGGGTCTACCTTCACCTCCGCGCCAAGCCTCAGTGCCCTCCCCTGTGTGTTAGCCCGTCTTCTGTGACTCAAGGGGACAGTGCGAGGCTGGCTTGAAGCCCGTGGTGCCCTGCGTGAGGGATTCTCTTCCCTTCTCAGCAGCAGCACTGATAAATATACGAGACATGGCGTTTCTCCCTTTGGGGAGAACTGGGGCACTGTCACTTGACACATATTCTGTCCTTTAGAGAACGCTGCCCCCCCCCCCCCCCCCCCGCCCCCCGAAGTTGGCTGGTGCTTGCTAACGATGCTCTGGGCTCTCAGCCTGGGCCACCGGCCACTGTGTACCCCCCGCCGGATCCACCCCACGTTCCAGCTGGCTTGGACTGTCGCCATCCGGCAAACACATCGGCGTGTCCCTCTGGCCTCTGGCTCTTTGTTTTTGCTGTCCTTCCCTTTGGCCAAGCCAGAGCGAGCTTTCTGTCCGGGTGGCCAGAGCACATGGGGCTGCTCCCTACTTTGACCTGTGGACCCCATATCTCAGAGGGAGATGGTGCCAGAGGCTCTCTGCTGCGGCGTCCCTGAGGAGGGGAGCCCGTCCGGGGCACGCGCTGGGGCTCATCTTCCCTGGGGCCCCAGCACCCCATCCAGCATGTGGAAGGGCTCCTGTCATCTGAGTCTACCTGGAATCCAGCTTCCCCTTCCCATCACGGCTAAGCGTTGGGGAAATACTTGGCGGTATTCTAGATTATGTTAGAATTTCAGAATGTGCGTTTCGTGGATATTGGTTCTGTAACCCCAGAACGTATAAAGCAGCTGCCCAGGTAGCTGTTGTGGGCCTGCTATTGGACGGACCATGCCGCTGCTTCTCTCGATCTCCTGCAATGGCTAGTGGAGGGGGTAGACCTCGGCCCCGTTTCTTGGCCCCGTGAGCCCCACACAAGTCACTTAGCTGCTCCAAGCCTCGGTTTCCACATGTGTAAGTTGTGCTGACGTGGTAAGGCTGTCATGAGGATTATATGAGCTAGTTTGTATTAGAGTGCTGTGTTCATGTTAGTTTCTTAATGTCAGGGCTCCATTGGTTTTTCTTCTGAAGTACTTTTAAGACCAAACGGGAACCAATTTGCCAGTCATCTGTGGGTGTAAGTACTCTCACCTTCAGCCAGGACCTAATTTTGGCCAAGAGCCTTGTCTTGTTCCTCTAGAGAATGGTGTTATTCAGAGCCCAGTTGTACGGGACTGAATTCTCTGGGTAGCATTCTCTGCAGATGGCGGTAACGCTGATGACTTACTATATATGTATTCACAAGTGGGTGATTTATGGTTAACACCAGACCCGTCACTTTTCATTTCCTGACTGATGTATCAGAAGCTGCATTTGTAGTGGCCTGTAAGATTTAGTAAGCATAAAAAGACGTAAGTTGAGGCCATTTCTGTCCACAGCTGTTCGTGTACCTCTAGAACAGTGGCCCCGTGAGGCATGGAGAGGGGTGGCCGAGGGGCCGCTCTGTGCACTTGGCTGTGTGTGTGGGCTCAGGCGCTCTTCGCAGTAGGCAGGTGATGGCAAGGATCCCGTTGGACAGCGAGGACACTCAGGCCCAGAGAGGTCAAGCGACTCCTCTGAGGGTTCACTGCTCGGAAGTGACAATATGCATTGGAACTCAGGTGTGTCTGGCTCCAGCCTGGAACAGTGCCTAGCTTGGACCAGGTGCTCAGTGAAATTTGTTGTCCAAGGTCTGGTTGACTTGCCCACCTGAACACTCTATACCCCAGACGTTCAGGCCTGTTGGGGTGGGGGGGCTGTTGAGGAAGGTGATTAAAATGTAACTTCCTGGCCCCAGCCCAGCTCTCCGGCATCAGGGACAATAGGGGTGAGCCTCAGAATGCCTTTGAGCTGTTCTGGGGTTTCTGTGCACCCAGAAGTTAGAAACCACAGCTCCAGCTTTATGAAATCCCTTCCCTTAATGGTCTCATGGCAGGCAGGATAGGGGCCTACCGCCCCCCCCACAAAAGGAGTCCACATCCCTGATCCCATGTAAGCTAGCAAAGTCACAGACTCTGCTACCTTACATGGAAAAGGGCTTTGCATTGTGATTAAGATTGGGAATCTTGGCTCAGGGACTGTATCCAGATTCTCCAGGTAGACCCGGGAGTCCTTGTGAGGGAGGAGCCTCCCCCAGCTCCAGTCAGTCTGATGGCGATGTGACTAAGAGCAGGCCGAGAGATGCAGAGCAGCGCTGCAGCTGGCTTTGCAGAGGAGGATGGGGCCACCAGCCAAGAGATGTAGGCGGCCATTCGAAGCTGGGAAAGGCAGGGAAACGGAGTCTCCCTCGGAGCCTTTAGAACAGATGCAGCCCTCTGGCCCCTCTGGCCCAGTGAGGCCAATCTCTTCCTCATCATTTCATGCTCTCCCTCCAGAACATTCCCCCTTCCCACCACCCTGCCGCCTTGGCCCCACCCCTGCCCACACCTAGGAGCTCAGAGTTAAAGATCCAGCTAACCAAGCGCCTTTGAAGTGGTGCCGGTCCTGTCATCTTGGCCTTGGACTTGTCGCATTTTTCCTAAACGACGTGGTCTAACTGTCTGAGGGGGTGCAGGCCATGGCCGCGTCAAGCGGTGCAGGGTTCCAGGACCCGGGCTCCTTCTCTGTAGCTCACTCTCTCCTTCCACCTGCACACCTGGTCTGCAGCCCTCAGAACATTTCCTGTTATTTAAATCTTGGTCCTTTTGATTTTTTTTTTCCTTTTAAACTAGAGACTTGACTTTGTACGGTTTTGTGGTGAGCCAGACATGTTTTCTTTTTCCGAGTGGCCCGGTGATCTCTGAGTGTGTGAGGAGGGCCTTGTAATGGGGGTCCGTGAGGCCTGCTTGGTGCTCCCCGTGTAGACACCTCTGATGAGGAGGCAAGATGGTCCATCTTGAACCTTTGGGCGGATGTTTACTGGGCATAGAATGCTCTCACAGGAAATAGTCATAGTCTGTTAAGGATAGTGCTTGGGAGCGTTAGCTGTGGAGAGGCGTGGGGGACTTGGGTCCCATGTTGTCCCTCCCTGCCCCTTACTGGTAAGTCCCTTAACTGTCCCTCTCTCTGACGGGGAGCTTACACATCAGAAGTGTTTTCTCACAGTCCTGGAGGCTAAAGTCTGGAGGCCTTCTGAGCCTTCTGAGCCTTCCTGCTGAGGCCTCTCTCCTTGGCTTGTGGACAGCCGCCTTCTGACTCTGTCCTCACATGGTCATCTCTCTGTGTGTGTCTGTGTCCTGATTTCCTCTTCGGACGAGAACACCAGTCAGATTGGACCCGGTCATTTCAGTCACTTCTGTGAAGAACCCGTTCCCAAGTGCAGTCACATTCTGAGGTCCTGGGGTTGGGGCGTCAACATACGGATGTGGGGGGGATACACAAACCTCAGCCCATAGCTGAGTTCCCATTCATGTGGGAATTACAGTGCTCACCTAAATCAGGTCGGTAAGGGATTAATTTGAGTGCTGATGTATTTAAGTGCTTAGCACACTCAAGAGGTGGCAAGCCAGGACTAGCTGTGGAAAATTTGGAGGGATTTTTCTCGAGTGCCGCTTGCATGCCAGGTCTAGGTTCTCGCTAGACATTAACTTGCTTCACGCACTAGTGGTTGCTGTCCGTGTTGTGTTTCTCAAAATGTGGATCCTGATCTTCTACCCAAGACTGTAGGTACCTGGGCCCCACGCCAGGCTTTTGGAGTTAGATGCTGCTGGGCCAGGGCCTGGGAATTTGCATTTTAAGTAAGTATTCCCAAGCACATGAACTGCAGTTTGAGAACCAGACTCCCATCCACGGCCCCCTGGCCTGCTGTCTTGTCATTATCTTGGTCCATGCTTGCCACTCTCCTGTGAACCGGGCTGTCCCCCTTCCCCGGGTGGCTCCCTTTCCATCTCACGCATCCATCTGTTCTCCCGGCTGCAAGAGTGACTTCTCTGAGCCACATGCCCTCTGCCCCATGCTCCGAGGGCTTGCCAGCAGTCTGCAGAGGACAGCTCGAGCTCAGAGGACTGCCTGGTGTCCAGGTGGGTCTTGCCTGGCCTCCTGCCCAACTCCTTGCCACTGTGTGCCATTGAGAGCCATGTGCCATCTGCTGAGCCGGGGGCCTGTCCTGCCCCCTCAGCTTCGCGCATGCCCCCCCCACCCGAGGACCCTCCCTGGCACCCCTCCCTGGCACCCCTCCTCCTGCGTTTCCTCCCACCTGTGTCCACAAGCACGGGGCTCCTTCGTGTCCTCTGTGGCCCCGAGCACCATTTCCGAACCCGGAGACACTCAGGAAATGTCTGCCGGCCGAGTGGATGTAAGAAGTGAGGTTCCAGGGTAGGAAATGAACTCCCAGTAACTTTTTTGAGGTTGTGTCACGGCCAGCGGCCAAGCTGAGATGGACATCCGGTCTTCTTAGGCGTGTTCTGCAGGCCAGGCTGTGCTTGCCTTTCACCGAACGTCCCCAGACTTTGGTGAGTTCACCGCTTGTACCGTTTCTGTCTCCTTCTTGGTTCACGGCCCTCGTGGGGCTCCAGCCGCTTCTCCCTCCCCATCTGATCCTCTGCGGACTTGGACGGACGCTGCCGTCGGTTGCCTGGCCGCACGGGCCGTGCGTGGTGGCCCCTGGCTGAGCTCGTTGCCTGTGCTGGTGAAGTGCCCGCTTGGTGAGGGAGCTCCGTGTCACCTGTTGTCAAGTCACCAGGGAGCTCCGTGTCACCTGTTGTCACTTCACACCCTTGGCTTCTGGCTGTGCGGTAAGCAAGCTGCACACATGCGCTGCTGGCCCCGAGCCCCAGCGTGAGTCCCGCTCCAGGCGGGTGTGGGGTCTGTAGGTCACCGCTCTGCGGAGCAGCCCCCGGGGAGTAACCGAGTGGAAGTGAGGGGCGAGCAGCTCTCCCGGCCCCCCCGACTCCCCAGGATGCATTTTAGCGAGGTTCTGGGGGAAGTTTCATTTTCATATCTGCAGCCAAAGTGTCTGAAAACACTAACCCGGGCAATCTCTAAGGTCTAGTGCTAACCTTCTTTGGCTCATAGAACAAATCCCTGTCGGTGGATTCACTGGAGGTCACTGAGGTCAGGTCGGTCTGTCCCGGCTGTCCCTAAGGGCTGTTGTGGCCGCCAGAAAGGGCAGGTGAGCCTGGCTGAGAGGAAGGCAGCGTGGGGTGTGGTGGGGGGCTGCCATTTGTCCTGACCTTGGGTGTCCACAGCGTCCCCCCACTGGTCACTTGGCAGAGCGCGGTGGCAGGCAGGGAGCTTGCTCTGGGCCAGACGGCTGAGCTTGGGGCCGCGGCCTGGTGGGACCACAGCTTTGGGGAGCAGGGTGACGTGTGGGGGTCCACTCCCCAGCCGACGGGCGGTGGCAGGTGCTGGAGGCTGAGCACCCTGGGCTTCTGGGGTCGGTCAGTGATGGCGCCCGGTCATCCTGCTGACCGAGCCTGAGAGATCGCAGGCTGCCAGGGAGCTGTGACGGGCTTTCTAAAAGTGTTTTAAGTCTCCTAAAGCCCGTTGAACTCAAAAGTTCAGTTCTGAGTGTTGATTTGCCTGGCGGTGCGTGGAGACAGGCTGCTGTATGTGGACTTCCCATGTCACGTGGCGAGCGTCCTGAGTGTCCCTCCTCCCAGACAGACGTGTGTCCCTCTTGCCAGACGGACAGACGGATGGATGGACAGACAGGAGAGCAGAAGGGCTTGTTTCGCCAGGACAGTGGTTCCTTATCTCGTGTCCTCTCCCTTCCTACTTCTGTGGAAGATACAGAGGACGATTCTGGGGGAAGTGACTTGTCCAAGGTCACCCAGAGTTGAGGCTGCGCTGGGATCCAAGCCCTGTCCTGTCACCGCTTTTCCCCACGCCTCCCCTAGCTGACCTCCTTTTTCCTTCTCTCTCCTTCCGGGTCCCCTCCGCATTGACCGTGTACTCCATGGAAGGCTTCACGGCAGCACGAGGGTCGCCGTGTTCTCTGACCTTTTCCCAGCCGTGTGTTTAAGGTCCATCGGCCTGGCCTGCCCTCCCTGCTCCAGCCACTGTGGCCTGCTCCCCGCCCCCAGTGTCTCTTGGGAACTGCCTCTGTGACCCCCACCCCTCCCCGGGCAGGTGGGGGTCGCGTGCAGGGAGGGGCCCCGGGCTCCCCAGCCAGGCTGCGGGCTGTTGAGGAAGGAACCGTCCTGACCCGTGTTAAGCGGTGGGGAGACTAGGCTCAGGACAGGGGGCAGGAGGGTGGCCTCTGTGGCAGCAGAGGGGAGAACACAGCATGGACGAGTGGGGAGGACAGCCAAGGAGCTGGGGGTCAGCGGATGGCACATCACTCATCGGGACCTCAAGGGTTGGAGGAGTCTTGTTGGCTCATTGCTCACACCGGCCAAGGACTAATAATACATCCAAGGTCAGGGATGAGGAACGCGGTTAGGGGCTGCGGGTGGTCAGATGTCGAGGATGGGGGACTCTCACTAACCTGGCCGAGACGGCCAGGTGGCAGCCAGGAGGGGCTCGGGGTGGGGGGGTGGCGAGTGCTGACTGGCACGTGGGGCGCGGAGTCCCTGCGTGAACTGGGTCACCCCGGGCTCGGTCTTTCATCAGCCTCTTGGGCATTGTGGATGTAGACAAAGATATTTCTCTCTCTTTTTTTTAAGATTTTATTTATTTATTTGACAGAGACACAGCAAGAGAGGGAACACAAGCAGGGGGAGAGGAAGAGGGAGAAGCAGAAGGGAGCTCTATGTGGGACTCAATCCCAGCACCCTGGGTTCATGACCTGAGCCGAAGGCAGACGCTTAATGACTGAGCCACCCAGGCACCCCAAAGATATTTCTCTTTTTAAAGTTACTTGTTCCCCTGTGATAAAAGTAATGTGTTTTCACTGTAGACTCAGGAAGTGGAGAGGGGCATAAATCAGGTGGTCATAACTAATTGTAGCTGCCGGAGCCTGTGTTCCGGGAATTGGTTTGGCGGTTCTCCTTTTGACCCCTGCTAATCTGTGAGCCCTCAGGGGGGACATTCAGTCCCGTGCTGGGGGCCCAGGAGCCTGCACGTTGCTGTCAGCAGCCTCTGGCCTCCAACGCCGGCAGCAGGAAGCCCTTCCCTCCAGGGATGGGAGCACCTGCAGCCTCCCACACAGCTCCCCGGGGTCCTGACTTCAGGTGCCACTTCCCCGGGCCACCCCGGGGCAGGCCACCACCTAGGCTGAGCTTCCAGGGGCCCTGTGTCTTGTCTTCCGAAGAGGCAGGTGTTTTCTCCCCAAACCTTCCCCTGTAAACTGGAATTCCTTTGTGTTCTCAAAACTCATGTGCTCTGGTATTCAACTGTGGCCATTTTGCTTTTGTGCTTGACTTAATCTTTGACGAAATTATTCCTTTTCCCACACAAAATTCTGCATCACTTTGGTAAGATAGGCTAACACGGAAAAACGAAGGGAAAAAAAAATCTTTATAAAATTGTAAGCACCACCCCCCCCATATAACCCTTGTTAGCATTCCGTTGTGTAGCCCTCGAGCCTCCTTTCTGTCTACAAAAAGGTGTCCGTGGTGTGTGGAAACATAGGCAGATAGATATGACATCATCTTTGATCTGTAAAAGAATAAAAGAACGTCCTCTGTGTCCAGACTTTATAGATGTTGTGTACATACATATAATAAAAATTGTATGTATTTTAGCAAAAAATAAGATCATAGTTTCATTTCATTTTGACTAATTGTTCTGTAAAGACCTGTAAACATGACAGACCAGCCAAAGCCCCCTCTCCTTCTCTCTGCCTGCCCCTTCCCAAGGGCGCCCCTCTGCCGAGGGAGTAGGGTTGTGTCCATCATGTTTTGGGTTCTTGCCACATGTGTGGTAAGAGCTTTAAACAAACATTAGTTTTTAATGTGTTAGAAATACTCATAAATCTACTTATTATTCATATCGTTTTGTAGTTTGGCCTTTGACAATGTGTCCAACACTGTCTTTGAGGTTAATCCCAGTGATATGTAGATATGGTTCACGGTCTTCTTTGCCCCCTCTTATTAACTGCTACGTAGAGTTCCCTTGTTTCAATAAACCACATTTCCCCATTTCCCAAGTTATGTCTAGTTAGGTCATTTCTGTTTTTTCTTACCATTACAGAGAATGCTGTAACGAGCACTGTTTTTCTTGAGTGCCTTGGAAGGCAGCCTCGGACACGGTGCCCCGTGATCCCTGCGTCCTGTGTGATCCCCTGCCCTTGGGTGTAGACTGGACTTACTGGTTTGATTCCAAGATGGAAAAGAGCAGCACAGTGCGAAATCACCTTCTTAGGTTATAAAAAGACTATGGCAGCCAACTTGGGGGTTCTCTCTTGCCCTCTCTTGGGTCTCTTGCCCTGGAGAAAGCCAGCTGCCGCATGGTGAGGGCGCCCTGTGGGGAGAATGCCAACACCTATGTGAGTGAGCCCGGAAACAGAGCTCCACCCCCCCACGAGGGTAAGAGGTTCCTTTCCCCCATGCCTCTCCAGCACTTGTGTTCTCAGATGTTAGTGTGTTAACCCATGTACCTGATGTGTGTAAAACAGTATCTCATGGGCTTTTAATTTGTACGTTCCTGAATTCTAGTGAGGTTGAACACCTTTCCAACATATTTATTGTCCTTTCTGGTTTCCTCCGTTGTGACTGGCATGTCCGTTTCCTTTGTCCAGTTCCTTTTTGGGGGGTAGATTATCTTTTTCCTATTGACTTATAGATATTTTTATATTTTGGAGACTAATCCTTGGTCAGTAATACTATTTTGTACTCCGCTTTTTTTTTTTTTAAGATTTTATTTATTTATTTGAGAGAGAGAATGAGACAGAGAGAGAGAGCATGAGATGGGGAGGATGAGGGAGAAGCAGACTCCCCGCTGAGCAGGGAGCCCGATGCAGGACTCGATCCCGGGACTCCAGGATCATGACCTGAGCCGAAGGCAGTCGCTTAACCAACTGAGCCACCCAGGCGCCCTGTACTCCGCTTTTTTAAGTTAATAGCATGTTGAGAATGTTTTTCTATGCTGGTGAACATTTTTTTAGCTATGCACTAAATGTGAACATTTTATTGGCATCGTATTATAGAGATACATATATACACACACACATATCTAATAAGATATACACATATTTATATATAAATACATGTTGTATATAGCACACATATAACATAAACATTGTATATATCTTATAACATATAGTGTGTTATTTGTTAGTATATATACATACTATGTCATTTCGTTGGTCATTTAGGTTGTTTGCCACTTTACATTAGTAGGAATATGGCTGTGTATCAGTCAGCTAGGCTATGCTCTGGTAACAAATGGCCCCCTAAATCTTTTGGCTTGCAATAATGTAGGTTTTCTCTTGCTCAAGTTACATGACCATCGAGTGTTGGCTATGGCTCTGCTCTCTACCCTCGTCCCCCTGGGACCCAGGCTGACAGAGCAGCCCGTGTGGGACATTGCTGGTCTCGTGATGGAGAGAGAAAAGATGATGAAACATGATGGTTAAGCTTCTGCTCAGAAGTGGAAACTGCCTGTACCACTTGTCAATCGCCCTCACCATCCTTCCTTCCTTCCTTCCTTCCTTCCTTCCTTTCTTTTAAATTTTAGGTAGTTAACATACTGTGCAATATTGGTTTCTGGAGTAGAATTCAGGGATTCATCACTTACATACAACGCCCAGTGCTCATCACAAGTGTCCTCCTTAATCCCCATCCCCCATCTAGCCCATCCCCCACCCCCCTCCCTCCAGCATCCCTCGGTTTGTTCTCTATCGTTAAGAGTCTCTTATGGCGGGCGCCTGGGTGGCTCAGTTGGTTAAGCGACTGCCTTCGGCTCAGGTCATGATCCTGGAGTCCCGGGATCGAGTCCTGCATCGGGCTCCCTGCTCGGCGGGGAGTCTGCTTCTCCCTCTGACCCTCTTCCCTCTCATGCTCTCTGTCTCTCATTCTCTCTGTCTCAAATAAATAAATAAAATCTTAAAAAAAAAAAAAAAAGAGTCTCTTATGGCTTGTTTTCCGCTCTCCTTTTTTCTTTTCCCCCTTCCCTTATGTTCATCTGTTTTCTTTCTTAAATTCCACATATGAGTGAGATTGTATGGTGTTTGTCTTTCTCTTGACTGACTTATTTCACTTAGCATAATACACTCTAGCTCCCTCCATGTCTTTGCAAATGGCAAGATTTCACTTTTTTTGATGGATGAGTAATATATATACCACATCTTCTTTATCATTCATCAGTTGATGGACATCTGGGCTCTCTCCATAGTTTGGTTATTGTAGATAATGCTGCTATAAACATGTATCCCTTTGAATCAGTATTTTCTATCCTTTGGGTAAATGCCTAGTAGTGCAGTTGCTGGATCGCAGGGTAGTTCTCTTCCCCCTCACATTTCATTGACTAAAGCCAACCGTATGGCAGGGCCTGATGTTGTTGGGGTAAAAAGTATCGTTCCCCCATGGGAAGGGACAATGATGATTTTGAGCAATAGAGTTTTCCATATGCTGTGATGAACATTTCTATACCCCTCACCCTCACTAGTTTGTATCATTACGCCTCGGGATTAATTCTTAGAAGTAGAATTGCTAGATTAGGAACATGCCCGTTTGTAAAGCTTTTGCTCTTTATTATGTTAGGTTTTAACTTTTACTGCATTCCTGCTGTGAAATTATAAATAATTATTAGTCCCGATGACTCATTTTTAAAGGAAAAAAATACTATTACATGGAAATACTCCCCTACACCGCCCCCCATGACTATAACAACTTTATTTACCTCTTGTAGCTGCTTTGTGAGTTTTGGTGGTACAGGTGTTTTATCACTCTTTTATAAGTGAGAAGCCCGAGGCTCAGAGAGGTTGAGAAATTTGCCCAGGATTGCACAGCAGGTAACAAGGAGAGGCCCTGACTTCTACTCAGTGCTGGGCTTTTTCTCTGTCACTCTGGCCTTTGGAGTCTGTGACTAAAATCCCCGCAACCCCCTTGTTCCCACCACCCAGCCCCTGCTCCGTTTCCAGACGTGCCCCATGGCTGGTTTTGTGGTCCTCAGAGAGGTGCCAGGCCCAGGCCCCGCGCTGAGGAAGCCCATCAGAGCCTGTCCTCTGAGGATGAGCCAGCCATGGCGGCATTGGCTTAATCTGCATTAAGGTATCGCTGACCATCTCTGGACTTGGGGAGGGGATTTGCTATTTTTAGAAAAACATAAGAGAGCGTTATAAATCCTGTTAGCTGGTGGAACTGAAGACGTATGCTTGTTTGTCGAGGAGGATGGCTCTTTCATAGGAGTGGCACATTTTAGACCGGTGGACTGGTGTGCATGATGGGTAAGTGCTGAAATCTAAGTAAACCTCACAGTGGGGCCAAACTAAATGACCGATTCCTTCCTCGTCCCTCATGGAACCTCAAGCGTCCACTTGGTCTCTAGACCAGAGGAGAAGCTGAGCTCGGAATGGTGCCCTGTGCCCTTGATTGCTTTGAGATTGAGGTGACGTGCCATCATCTTTGAGTCAGGTTGTTCATTGTCTCTGGGCCTGCAGTTTGCTCATCTGTCAAATGTAAAATTTGGGCACCTGGGTTTCTTGGATGGTTAAGCGTCTGCCTTCGGTTCAGGTCAGAATCTCTGGGTCCTGGGATCGAGCCTGCATGTGGGGCTCCTGGCTCAGCAGGGAGCCTGATTCTCCCTCTCCCTCTGCCCCCCACCATCCGCTGTTTGTGCTCTCTCTCTCAAATGAAGAAATAAAATCTTTAAAAAAAAATGTGAAATTCTTCCCTGCCTCTTTTCTGTGCTTACTGTGGGAGCCCGTGAGATTTCACAGAGGTGTGGTGTGAGCTGTGAATGCCTAGACTATAAATGGATACACCTGCTGGGATGGCCAGGACCCAAAAGATGGACAGTAACAAGTGTTGGTGAAGATGGGGAGAAATCAGAACTCTCACTGGTGGTGGGGATGGACACTGGGGCAGCCACTTTGGAGAAACAATCTGGCGGCGTTCCTCAAACAATTAAATATAGAGTTACTATGTGACTCATGTCTCCGTTCGCAGCTATGTGCCCAAGAAAACACATGTCCCCACGAACCTGTACATGAATGTTCATAGAAGCATTATTCCTAAGAGCCGAGGGTGGGAACAACATACATGTCCCCGAGCTGGTGATGGATAAACAAAATGTGGTCTGTCCGTGCAATGGAATGTTAGCGAGCCGTAAACAGGCGTGAGGTGCCGACTCATGCTTCAACATGGATGAGCCTGGAAAACAGGATGCTGCTTGAAAGACGCCAAACGCGAAAGGCCACATCTCGTATGATTTCATTGATACGAAACATCCAGAATAGGCAAGTCTAAAGAGACAGACAGCAGATTCGTGGTTGCCATGGCTGGAAGTGAGGGGGGATGGGGAGTGGCTGGTACAGGGTGTGGGCTGTCTTTGGGGGTGGCGAGAACGCCCTGAATTAGACTGGTGGTGATGGCTGCCCAACCTTGTGGATACACTGGGAACCGCGGAACTGTATCCTTTCAAAACAAAGCAAAGGGAATGATAATGGATAATATTTTGTTAAGTTATTGGGGGCAACGCGAGGGGACAGAGTGTGAACTTTGGAATCCAGCAGGCCTGGATATTAGTTGTGTGATTTTCGTCCTTTCGAGCCTCGGTCTCCCCGTTGGTAAAGGTGGGGAGTTGCCACTTCGGGGTAGAGTACGCACTCGGCAAGGTGATGTTTGCCTGGCTCGGCACTAGCAGGTGCTCGCAGAGCTGTAGTTGTGATTTTTCGGCCACCTTCTCTGTGCTCCGCTCTGTGGGGGCAGCAGGTGCATGAAGACAGAGAGGCACAGCCCCCACCTGTGGGCACATCCAGGCCCTGAGTCGACTTGGCAAGACCCCCTGACACCAGGTGCTGAAGGGTCCCGTCCGGAGAGCCCACCCCTGTACCGATCTTCCTCTGCTGACAGTAAGGTGATGCCCCCGGGAGACCCATTGCAAGCTGAAAATACTGTGAGTCGAAAATGCATTTAATGCACGTAACCTACCAGACATCGTAGCTTAGCCTGGCCTGCCTTAAACACGCTCCGAACACTTCCATTAGCTTCCGTTAGCTGACAGCTGGCAAAATCAGCTCACCCGAAGCCTGTGTTACAGTAGAGGGTCGAACAGCTCGTGTAGTTTATTGACCACAGTTCTGAACGTGAGAAACAGAACGGAGGTGTGGGTGCAGCGTGGTTATCAGCGTGGTTATCTCGTGATCACGGGGCAGCCTGGGAGCTGCGGCCGCCGCCCCGCAAGCCCCGCCAGAGCGTCATGCTGCCAGTCGCCGGCCCCAGGAAAGACCCAAATTCAAGATCGAAGTCCGGGTTCTACTGAATGCTTCGCGCTTTCGCACCGCCGTCAAGTCAGAAACTGCTCGCGGGGCCATCGTCCGTCGGGACCGTCGGGGGGGGTGGGCAGGGAGTGTGGCCCGGAGGGAACAAGATGCACCATGTCCCGGCCTCTGCAGCTGGGTCGCGGGTACCCGTCACTCACGATACTAGTCTTTCTGTTTGTACATATTGGCAATTTTTTATAAGAAAAGGTTTTAAACAGTGACGTGGTGAGGTAAGACGCTATGCTCTTCATTTTACAGAAGGGCAAGTCGAGGTACAGAGCACGTGCAAGGTTACACGGCAAGACTCAGGGAGCTTGCTACCCTCTTCTGGATGGGGAGGCTTAGCAACCGGGCTGGCGGGGCAGGTCCCCTGGGCCAGGGGTCCTCTTGGGGTTACTTGAGACCAGTTCTTCCTCCTGCCAGAGGCCTTGAGGAGCCAGGGTTCCTGTGTCCCCAGCCATGGCTGATACTCTCCCCTCTTTGCCTATCGCAAGAGATCTAGGCTTGAGAGATGTGTGGGAGGGGCTGGAGAGCTGAAACGCTGAAATTTGGGGGTTCTTGGTAGTTCTGGCCTTCATGATATCGGGGGTTCATTCGCTAGATTATGTCGGTCTGGTAGAATCTGTGGGCACGTGACATCACTTGGTTTCTCATCCTGTGACTTTTCAAAAATGTGAGAATCAAGTGGGGGGTGGGTGCATATCTGCACTTTCTCCCCCACCATCCCCTTCCCCGCAGAGCAGAAGTGAGACATACCTCCGTGTGAAATTTCGTCCCTCACCAGCTGTGTGGCTTTGGAGAAGTCGTTTAGCCTCTCTGAGCCCAGTTTCCTCCCTTGAACAGAAAGGTATTAACGCTTCCTTTGCTGATTCCTGGAGCTCCTCAGTGTGGGCCTCCAGACTGTTCTGACCATGTAAAGAAGAGCTGTTACATTGTAGGGCCTGTTGCTAAAAAGCGCACGATCTCGGTAAAGGATAATGTTTTCCAGAGGTTGGCGGAGAGGTTCTGGTTATTAGTGTGTCTTTCCTGTTGGATGACTCAGAATACCGCTTACAAGAGAAGGGAGGTGAACTTGAGAGCCCAGCTGTAGGGGGTGCACAGTGTGCCCCCGTCCCCCCGAGATGCAGGCTCAGAAGGGACTGAGCTTGCTGGGCCCATGCTTTTGCTCCCAAAGCTTTGCCTTTAGGCTCTCACTCCAGATGCCAGGGGAGGCTCCTTTGGGACTTGGATGATTTGAGAAGAAACTGCATCCTGCAAGGCCCTGCAAATTTCCTCCTGGCCCAGCACCTCCCCCTGCCCCCCAGCCCCAGTGCCTGTGTGCTTGTCCTGGTTTACTGTCCTCCAGGTAAGAAAGAGCTTTTAGAATCATGATGATTTTACTAAATTGACCCTTAGACTTCTGTTCTCGGGGCTAAATCATCCCCCCCCAAAACATCTGTTAGGAATTCTAGATGTTATATATATATATATATTTTTAAAGATTTTATTTATTTATTTGACAGAGAGAGACACAGCGAGAGAGGGAACACAAGCAGGGGAAGGGGGAGAGGGAGAAGCAGGCTCCCCGCAGAGCAGGGAGCCCGATGTGGGACTCGATCCCGGGACTCCAGGATCATGACCTGAGCCGAAGGCAGTCGCTTAACCGACTGAGCCACCCAGGCGCCCTCTAGATGTTATATTGATCCGTCTTAAACTCCAAATAAATTACATGTGATGGCTCGTTACACTATAATGCATCCGGAGGCAGGATTTCAGCAGGGTTATGCTTTAACTGGCCTGTCTGGGGCAATTTTTCTGACGGTCTGGGTTGATGACTCAGGGGTCCAGATCCATAATGCGGGTCGTGGCAGAGATGGAGCTACATGGGTGCCCTCAGGCCCTCTCTGTCAGGCTTGGTGGTGACCCCGGGTGAGGGCTTGTGGGGTCTGGGGTCTTTAAGCAGGAACTCCCCCAGATACATTGGTAGCTGCCCAGAGACCCAGAAACCTAAATGGGAGCTGTTGGCTTTGTTAAAATCAGGAAGTGATTCTGTGATGCTCGGTTGTGTTGTAACCTCCGAGGGAGGATGGGGCTGGTGGGGGGGTGGGGGGTGGGGGTGGGGCCCAGGGCTTCCCGACGATGCCAGGGTCTTAGATGCAGCACCCTCTGGAGTACCCTGGAGAAGATGCAAGTATTTCACAAAGATCCCCAAGTTTGAACTTGAAGGAAGGGGTCCTTCATTTCACAGTGGTGCTGTCTGTTTCATTTAGATGGGGGTTAGGATTAGGGTACGATTTAGAGCAGAAACCCTGACTCCACACTGAATGAGCGTGGGAGGCGGGGGCTGTGCTCCTTTTCCCCAGGGGTGCTCACCGCATTCTCTCCAAGGCCACGGCCCTGCATCCCGTGTGCCAGGCCGGACATTTCTGGGTCCCGGCCTGGGGCGATAAGGAGCTCCAGCCCGATCAGGGAGGGGTACATAGATAATACTGCTCACGGGGACAAGTGCCCAGAGAGCTCCAGGAGGAAGTAATGGACCCAGCCTGGGAGGGGTGAGGGAGGCCTCCCAGGGAGGGACACTTGCCTGGGCTTTTAAGGATGCTAGACTTCTGGCGTGGGAAGAAGTTGGGGCGAGCGCATTCCAGGCATAAGGAACAGCATGTGCTAAGGTGTCTGGGCTGTAAAGAGCCAGAAATGCTGAAGCCACTCCATAAGCTCCTGTCTGTGGTTCTCGTTCTTTCTCTAGTTGAGTTTTGTTTTGTCCCTGGTCAAGGAGAGGCACAGTATGTCCCCGGGCTGGCCGTCTGCCCTCCAGGGGCTGGGCCAGAACATTCTGGCCCAGCCTCTGAGGATTCTCTCTGTCTGTCCTGGGGCCTGAATCCAAGGCTGTGGCATGTTCGTGGCCGTTTTGTTTTTCCTCTCGACGTCCTCCATCCCCCTTATGGGCGGGCTGATGCTCAAGCTGGGGCGTGGCTGAGCCACGCAGCGGAAACACGGACCTAGTAATGGCCAGCTCCTGGTCAGGACCCCATGTGGGACAGGAGGGAGAAGGAGGAACTATTTTCTTCTCCCTACCTAAGGTTGGGGTTGAGAATGGCAGAGTTTTAGGACAAGAGGAACATTTGTTCCTTTTTATTCCTCTTTATACCCCCTCCCTTAGTGTGTCCATCCTGCCAAAGACCGTTCTTCCCCAAGGTGCCCACTCCAACAACCCCCGGAGGCCTGTCCCACTCCCTAAAACACAGCACACTCATTACTTACCTCCTTTCCCTGCTCCTCCACTGAGAGGCCCATCCTCAGAGAGTGGTGCTCTTCTGGAGCAAGATGAATGCAACCCGCTGGTAATTCTCACTAGTGTGTGAAGGATTGACGGCACCCTATCTATCCCCCAGGACTCCTGGGAGGATGGGGGCGGAGAATGTTTGGGTCGTGAGCCACCAGGCAGGCAGGGGAGCCAGCCTAGTATCTGCCCGCTGACTTCCACATAAGCTATTCCCGCTGTTCCCAGGGTTGTTCTATCTTTTGCTTCTGGATTTGGAGGTTTCTTGAAGTCTGTAGCATTTTCAGGGTGAGCGGTGGCTTTGGGTAGGGGACCTGGTGAACGTGTTTGCAAGCTGCAGCTGCCTTTGACTGCAGACCCTGGACTGAGCGAGGCCACTCCTGGCTCAGAGTGATTCAGAGGAGGGAGAAAAAGGGTCAGTCTTCGGTCTCTCTGCGGCACTGCTGCAGGGCTGGACAAATGGCCAGTGGCCACACTCTTCCTAAGCAAGTAATTTGAGAGCCAGCCTCCAGCTCAGAAAGACCCGCGCTCCTCTCTGGGTTATCGAGAACATTAGTGCACCAGTTCTTTGAAGTGCATCCGCACTCCAGCGAAGAGCCCTGACCTGTTGTGTTTTTAACTAGGTTATTGAGCTGTTGAAGGACCAGGGATGAAGGGTCTCTTATTAAAAACCAAACAAGAAACAAAAAAGGCAGGGCAAGCCAAGCAGAAGACAGAGTGCTACGGTGAACTCATCAACCTCGCGGCTTTGATCTTGGAGGACAGGGAAGACGTGGTCTTTGATGTTCGCTCCCTCCACGGCCCGTCCCCGCGCCAGCCAGCGGAGTGCTGTGTCTCCGAGCCAGGGATTGATTACGTAACAGAGCTTCGATCCCCGGGCGGCCGGCCACACTGGGAAGGGGCCCTGGCAGGCTCTGCCCAAGTGCCCCCAGGTGCCTTGGGGTTAGCCTCAGGCCTGCTGGTCTGGGAAGCACGAACAAACGCACATCTGGGAAGCAGGTGCACCGCATAGCGTTTCTTCAATTCTACAGTTATTGTCTTTATGGAACTCCAGAATAGCTTCTTGAATATCACTCTTCAGGTCCCTGAAATGGAGCCCTATGCAAAGAAATGAAGAAAAGTAGCAGTACCATCTGGTGGCTCAGAAATATTTTATAATCAAATGAGTAAGACGGACAGGCATCTGGCTTGCCATACGTATGCAGCTCCCCCCTTCCCTCTCCTTCTATTGCGAGCTCTCTGCTGTCTTCGGGAAACACCAGAGAAGCCTTTTCCCAGGCGTGAGAAAACCACTTTTCTCAGCTTTGGCTGTGGGCTGGCCAGGCGACCTTGGGCCACTCTGTTGGCTCTCTCATCCTTGGTCTGTTCCCTTGTAACATGGAGGCCCTCGTGCTCAGTGCTGTTAGGGGAATGAGGTGAGGTTAATAGTGTGTTCTACTAGGAGGCTGTCCTACTAGGAGGTTGTCCATACTACTTGTCTTAGAAAGACTTCTAAAAATTGTGCGCTTGAACTTTTTCTGAACAGAAATGTGATATATGCCTGTTCACAGTAGAATATTTTAAAAATAAAGTAGGAAATGAATTGATTATGTACAACACCCCCTCCCCCCAAAGGGGTGACCACTGGGAACGTTTAGCCACATTTGGGAAGATTTCTGCCGTGGCTTACGTACGTGTGTGTCCCAGCCCAGCTCAGACTCTCTGGGTCCTGCCAGTCCTCGTTCCCCTGCAGGTTTAAAAACAGCTTGCTTATCATCTCTTTCCATGGCACTGGGGCCGTTTCCTCGTGTCTGGGGGAGGTTGGGAATTCCTGGAGGCCCCCTTCCTACCCTTGGAATCCACTGAGTGCCTGGCACAGGGCACTGGCCATATCGACTTGCTTTCTGCTCCCAATCCCTTCATTTCTGTGTCCTTGGGGATTTGGACAGGGTCCGGCTTAGCAAACTGTATCTCAAACATAAGAGCGAGTAATCATGAGAATGTGAGGCTGTGGGCATGGTGTGTGTGTGTGTGTGTGTGTGTGCGTGTGCATGATTCAGCAGCCTCTGCCATTCCAGAAGCCCAGGGCTGTAAGAGAAGGCCCAGCGTCCTGATAAACTACTCTCAAGTGCAGCATTCATTCATTCTGTTATTAGATGCCTACTGTAAACCTAGCACAGTGCTGGGATGAAGAAGCCAGGGTGGTGGTAGAGGAATTTAGGTCCAGTGAGATGCACCTGTCTCATCCTCATCCTGCACAGAGTGAAGAAGAAAACACTGCGTTTCTGCAAAAATAACTCTGAATTCTGGTCTTCTCCCAGGAAACCAAGATTTGCCTGGTGTGGTATTACTTGAACCTTCTTCTGAAAGCAAGCCTGCCTTTCAGCAGGTGAACCGAAGAGCTCCGTGAAGGGGCCTGTCTCAGCTTCAGCCAAATTAAGGAGTCAATTTCAGTGTTAATTAACTCTCAAAGAAAATGGCAGTGCACTTGAGCCAGGGAGTCCTGATTAGTTTGGTGTTCTGTATTGTTCCTTTTCCATATTTCTTGTTGACCTTTGTAGCGTTGGGTCCCTTCATTGGCTCCAGGGACAATGCTGGTCAGGACAAGGTGGCATTTCTGGATTCCTTCCCATTGTTAGCAGGAAGTAATAGAATCTCAATCTTAAACACGGTATTTTATTACACATTTTCTTTGCTGGAAAAGCAATACATACTCAAAAACCAAATGGAAAAAGGAGATTGAAAAAAAGTGACATCTTGTCACACCTGCCCAGGTAACCACCATTGTATTTGTGTCTCACAAGAAACTCTCTTCTGGTACCGTCAGCCCTGGCAGTGAGTTGCTTGGTTGAAAAAGATTAGTAAAGAAAGGATCCAAAAAATGATGCAGACATACCTTGAACGTTTTATTTTAACATAAAACATGCATTCATTCCGCCTGTCCCCTGATTTAAGACCAAAGCCTTCTTGCATTATGGGTCTACTGGATGATGTCCATATTATCTTTTTTGTATTTCCCTTTAATGCCCCCTCTACTTTTTCTGATTCTGTTTCTGTTTCTCTCAAGTGAAATAGGGACTGAGAACCTACTACTTGCAGATTTTCATACACTCCCCCGATATCATACAGTGATTTTTGTCCATGCCTAATTTAGCAGTGATCTTCCCCAAATATCTAACACTTGTTTCATAAAAACAATTCCCTTTTAACTCCTATTCCAATGGTTTACATAAAATTTAATTAAGTTATGTAATTATGTAAGTCCAACCTGTGTAGGCAAGTTTGAGGACAAGCACGGCTGAGTCTTGGTGAATTTGGAGAGCAGCCCACCCCAAGTGTCTGGCAGGAGCACCTCACGGGGAATGCTGAGCATCCCATAGTCCAAGGGCAGTTTAGGGGAGGCATCTATGCTCATTTTACATATAGAACATTTCGTGTGAATCCTTCTTTTAACTACTTGAGAGAAGTCTCATAATGTTATCAATTCCAGGCTGAGATTTTTACACTTAAACACATAACAGCTAATGTCATACTTAATGGTGAAATACTAAAAGCTTTCTCTCTATGACCAGGAATGAGACAAGGATGGCCACCATTGCCACTTCGACTAAGCATTGTACTGGAAGTTCTAGCCATTGACAGCAGTTAGGCAAACAAACAAACAAAAAACCAAAACCAACCAAACAAAAAACACAAAAAACTGTAAATAAATAAAGACATCTAGATTGGGAAGTAAGAATTAAAACTGTTTGCAGACGAGATGATTTTACATATAGAAGATCCTAAGAAATCCACTAAAAACACTATCGGAGCTTATAAACAAGTTCCGTAAGGTTGTGGGATATAAGACCAATATAAAACATGAATTGCATTTCTGTACACTTGCAATGAAGAACCTGAAAATTAAATGAAAAAATAAATCCATTTGCAGTAGCATCAAAACGAATAGAATGCTCAGGCATAAATTTAACAAAAGAAGTGCAAGACTTACTCTGAAACTGACAACGTACTTTGAAAGAAATTAACAACCTCAGTAAATGGAAAGACATCCCATGTTCATGGAGCAGAAGGTTTAATATTATGAAGATGGCATTGCTTCCAAGTTAATTTATAAATTCAACACAACTCCCTGTGAAAATTCCAGCTGAATTCATTGCAGAAATCAACAAGCTGATTCTAAAATTCATATGGAAATTCAAGGAACCCAGAATAGCCAAACAGTCTTGAAAAAGACAAACTAAGTAGGAGGGTTTATATTTCCTGATTTCAAAACTTATTACAGAGCAATAGTAATCTATACAGTGTGGTACTGGCACAAAGAGAGACATACAGATCAGTGGAATAGAATTCAAACTCCAGAAATAAACCCTCATATTTATAGTCAATTGATTTCCAAAGGTAGCAAATAATTCAGTAGAGAGAGACTAGCCTTTTAAACAAATGATACTGGTACAACTCTATAGTCCCATGTAAAAGAATGAAGTTGGACCCTACCTCACACCATTTATAAATATTAACTCAAAATGGATCAAAGACCTAAATGTAGGAGCTAAAACCATAAAACTCTTAGAAGAAAAATAGGTGAAATCTTCTGAATTAGGCAATTGTTTCTTGAATGTAATAACAAAAGGATAAATGACCATAGGCAAATTGGACTTCATCAAAATGTGTTTCTTAGGACACCATCAAGAAAGTGAAAAGACAGCCCATAAAATGGAACACAGTATTTGCAAGTCACATGTATTCTACCTTTGTACCTAGAATAAAGAACTTAGAACTTAGTATTTAAAAAAAAAAATCCATTAAAAGTAGGGCAAAGGCCTTGAATAGGCATTCTCCAAAGATGTACAAACCCATGAAAAGATGCTCAGCATCATTAGTCATCAGGGAGATGCAAATCAAAACCACAAGTTACCACTTCACACCCACTGAGGTTTCTAGAATCAAGTCCAATAAATGCAAGTGTTGGCGAGGACTCGGAGAAATTGGAATCCTTCAACACTGCTGGTAGGAATGTAACTGGTGCGGCTGCTGTGGAAAATAGCCTTGGCAGTTCCTCCCAAGGTTAGACAGAGAGTTCCCACGTGACACAGCAGTTCCGCTCCCAGGTGAACACCCCAGGGAGAGGAAAACTCACATCCACATGAAACGTGCATATACATGTGGAGACAACCCAGATGTCCATCAGCTGATGAATGAGTAAACAAGATGTGTTAGATCCATACAGTGGAATATTATTTGGCAATGAACAGGAAGTCCTGTTCACATGCTATACTACAGAAGCAGCTTGAAAACCATATGTTGAGTGAAGGAAGTAAGCCACGAAAGACCATGGATTGTGTGATTTCATGTATATGCAGTGTCCAGAATGGCAAATCTATAGAGACAGGAAGTAGATTTGGGGCTGCCCAGGGCTGGGGCTGGGGGCTTGGAGGGGAATGGGAGTGACTGTTAATAGGTGTGGGTGTCTTTTGGGGGAGATGAAAATGTCCTGAAATTGACTGTGGTGATGGTTGCACAACTCTGTGCAATTACTGAGTTACATACTTGAGATTTGTGAGTTGTGTGCATTGTGAATTACATCTCAAGAAAGCTACTATTTTAAAAACAAAACACCAGGAGCCCTGCTGCCTATCCACACTATGCCCCCAACCTCCCCCTCCGACCCCCTCCCCTTTCCCCATTCAGATTTCTGGGAGAGGGAGGTTCTGCATCGAGTTCCCCTTGAAGTGTTTGGGACCCTCCTTTTTTCCCTCCCTGATCCCTTAAACCCCTTAGGACGTAGAATACACCTTGATCCCCACCCATATATTGCTGAAACTTTCCCATTCTGGTCTTGAGTCTCTTTCTTAATGGACTGATTTCCCAGTAGGGTTGTGTCTGATTCTGAATTAATTATCCTGGAAGCAACTGACTTCCTCCCCCATCGGCACCTGATTCCATTAGCACAGGTCATGCATGCTGGGGCAAGACCCAGGCATGTCCCTTCCTGTCTAGTTTTTTGGGGATTTGGTCTCATTACTGGGGGGTCATGAGAGCTCAGGCCTCCACAGAGAGGTGGGGAAGGAGCTCAGGGCCTGGCGCTCCCAGCAGGAGCACTATTGGAATCTCCCTGCTCTGCCAGGCCTTCTGGAACATTCCAGATGGGGAACGTTCCAGCTCTCTGCACTCTCTGGAGCAGAATGAAAAGAATCTTCCAGTCTTTCTGACCAGCTAGTAAGTTCTTTAAAGGCAGGTATCATTCTTTTTTTTTTTTTAAAGATTTTATTTATTTATTTGAGAGAGAGAGAATGAGAGACAGAGAGCACGAGAGGGAAGAGGATCAGAAGGAGAAGCAGACCCCCCGCTGAGCAGGGAGCCCGATGCGGGACTCGATCCCGGGACTCCAGGATCATGACCTGAGCCGAAGGCAGTCGCTTAACCGACTGAGCCACCCAGGCGCCCAAGGCAGGTATCATTCTTGACATTAAAACAAAAAAATAGTGAGCAGGTTCGACACTTACCACTTTTTTATTTGAACTGGTCACTGAAAACAAAGACTTGGAGAAGACGATGCTTTGTCAGTCCTGCCGACGAGGGTGGTTGGATTTGTGGTTGACTAGGTTAAGATGAAGGCAGAGGTACTCCCCACCGCCCTGCGCTGTTAGGCAGTCAGTGAGGATACACTTCTCTACCCGCAGTTGGTTTGTTGGAGGACCATGGAAAGGTCACTTGGCCTTTCTCTACCTCAATTTTCTGCCTCACTAGCTTCAAAGGTTTGCTTGCAAACCAACAAAGGTCTGTGCATGTGTTGAGTATGGGACCGTGAGGTCAGGGTGGCATCCCATGGCAAGGCAGGTCCCCTGCACTCCTTTGCCCCCTTCATCCCACAGATGCTCTCTGAGTACCTCCTACTGCCAGGCAGGTAAAGACCTCTTGGGAGCCTCCCAGTGCCTTCATTCTCCCCTTCACTGTAAGTGGCCCCTCCACACCACTCCCCTGCTCCCTCGGGCAGAACCTCCAGTCTTCTCAGAAATTCTGGGTACAAACCGAGGCCAACCTTGCCAGGTTAAGGCCGGGTCAGGGTCAGGTGCCTTACAGGTTCCCTTGCCAAGGTGGCCTGGAGGCATCACTATCCTCCTGGCACAGAGGAGTAAACTGAGGCTTCCCGCTCACCGCACAGCTGGAGGCTGAGGCGCCACAACTCTAAGCCAGGTCTTGGCCACGAGCCTCACACTCTTTCTGAGGCCCCGCACTGTCAAGGCTGAGACGGGCTTCTGACTACTCAGACCTCCTTTCTGCCTCTCTCTGGGTTCTTGCATAGCTCCGGGGATGGGAATGTGGATGGGGCTTATTGTACCAGTGACCTAGATTTACCAAGAGCTTCTGATCCTAAATGTGCAGCCCCATGCATGGGCCTCGTGTGAAAACTTGTGATGTGACCTTAGTTTTGCAAACTTCTGTTACCTCCTCCTATTTCCTTCACCTGACAAGCCCACCGAGTCTCCTCTATGAACCAGGCATGACATTAGGTGCTCCAGAGCACACGGTGGGGAAGACGGTGTCCTTGTGCCCCAGAAGCTCACAGGCTAGTGGGAGGTCAGACAGACGGGCCTGTGCACCCAGCCTTCTGAAAGCCCAGGGGGAGCAAGTGGTGGGACACCTTCCTGAGGTGGGTGGTGGCAGCAGAGAGAGAGGGCATTTGGGTTGGGCATTGAAGGGTGCATAGGAGTTTGTGGGACAGTCACACAATTAACTGATCACTAAAAAGTAAGTAGGGAGCAACATTGGGTGTTTAGTCATGACAACTTTTCCTGGAGACTGCGACTGTGTTAGTTTGTGCAGAAACACCCGACGAATAGCTGGGAAAATCACTAAGGGTTTGATTGACTTCCTGTGTTATCTGCTTACCGCCCGGGGCTCAAGGAGATGGAGAAGCTAGTTTTGCGAAGGCCTGGGAACATTAAACTCCATGTTAGATGTACACGTTTTTTCTAAGTAGATAAATAATGACCTTATGAAGGTTTCTTTTGGCTCCGTGTGTGTGTGTGGGGGGGCGGCCCACAGGACATTGCTCTGAGGGTCTTGGAAATCAGTATCTATTTTCTCTTATTTGGAGACAGGAGCCCCTGGCTGAGGTGCTGGGCCGTCTTGGAGAGTGCGTTCTCTTCCCCAGGAACGTTAGTCACGAAACAGTAATTTACCTCAGGAACTGCACAGAGTGGGATGGTATTGATTTGTGGGCCTTTTGGCAAAATGCGCCTGTTTATAACTGGTGAGAGAGGCAGCCTGAAGACGTTCTGCGCAGCGCCTGACTGCATGGTCACAGAGGAGGTCTGCTCTCCGGATCCGGGTGGGGGTGGGGAGAGAGGAGCAGAGCCGGATGCGATTGCGGGGGGGGGGGGGGGGGGGGGGGGGGGGGGGGGGGG
>NW_023270305.1:573839-582566 GCF_011800145.1 Mirounga leonina
GGGAGGGGCGGTGCGGGAGATGCAGAGAGAGAGAGAAAGAAGGTGAGGAGGGAACAAGAGGAGAGAGGGGAGGCTTGGCCAGTGCCCTGAGTTTACCCCCACCTGGCCTTTCTCGCTGGGAAGCACCCTTCGGGCTGGGGCCCCCTGGCCTGGGATCCTGAGGGTCCCTGCCTCACATCTGGGAAGGGACAGTGCCTCCCAGCTGCAGGGGTGGGCTCTCCCTGTCTCTGAGGAGGGGCTGCCCTCCACCGCCCTCTCTCTTGCGTGGGGCTCCCCGGCCAGCGGAGGTGCCACCTCCAACGACCTGGGCTTCCTCGGGGTTGGGAAGCCAGCTTTCCACCCCCTGGCAGGGGCGTTCACATCACGTGCGTGGAGAGCTGCCTCCTGCCCCACCCCCCACCCCCCACCATCCGTGTCACCGAGCATTCATCCTGCACCAAACGCCGTGGCAGGAGCTGTGCAAGACAATGCACCTCGCGCCTGCAGCATGTCCCGGCCCGCGAGGGGCTCAGTCCTGATACCGCCAACACCTCTCACATGCTCGCTCCGCACCAGGCCCTTTTCTTCACTCGTTTGCTTATTCATTCCCTCATTTGCTCTTCTGACTCCAGCAACAACCCGCAGAGGCCGGTATTATTGTCTTTGTTTTATACATAAATTGATGCCCAGCAAGGTTAGGTAACTTCCCTAAAGACACACAGCGCCTAAGTTCATGGTGGGATACCCCTTCTAGCCTGGGGGGGCCTCAGAGGACAGCCAAAGAGAAGCTTGAGTAGGGAGGGGCAGGCTGGGACAGTGGGGGGCAGGGGAGCATCACACACACAGTCCCCTTCATCCTGCAGCCCGCTGGAAAGGCTAAGTAACTGGTCCAGGGTGTAAAGGTAGGATGGGGACCCACTCTGTCTGGCGCCATAGCAAGTCTTTGCCCTGTAGGCCACACCACCCAGGGCTTGGCCAGCAGGCCAGGGCCCCCCCGTGGTGGTGGCACAAAGTGAGCGGTGGGTGTATGGTAAAACCCTCACCTTTGTTCTCTAAGGTCTCCCACAGGGTTCTGGGCCCAGCTCCGGCCTTCCCCCAGGTCTCAGCCCCTGCCCTGCACGGATGTGGGCCTGTCCCTGCACACTCCTCCCGCCTGGCCACGTTCAGGGGCTCCCACCTGCACCAGCTACCATCCCACAAACCCTGGCTGTATGTCGTCAGCTGCGGAGCTGTTTACAATAGTGATCTCTCGACTCGTGGGGTAGGCACCTGCTCCGACGTTCCCATGCCATCCATTCAGGGAACTGCGTCCTGAGGTCCAGCGTGGCAGAGGGGGCCGGAGGCGGTGTGCTGGGGACCCAGGAGTCCAGGCAGCCGGGGGGAGGGGAGAGGAGGGAGCACCTCGGCAGGTGATGGCCACGTGAAGGAGTTCACAACTCCCGGGCTAGCCGAGGCCCGTGCACTGTCTTAGGCTTGGCTTCTCCTCATCGTGCGTTTTCTTGATGTTGCAGCGCTTGCTTATCTTACTTCTTTCTCTGCGGCGTGGGCTGTGCCGTGAGGCCGGAGTCTCGTACCTTCTGTGGTGCTGCCGTGGCCGGGAAGCTGCCACTAGCGCGGATGGATGCGGGAGGGAGGCCCCGCGCTGCACGGTTCTGCCCTGATTGGTTTCACACCATCGCTCGCAGTGCGTTTCCTCCAAGGAGTGTATTAGGAAGAGTCTCTTGCATCTTTATTAGATTAGATCGCCCTAGAATGAGATCCATCACGGGACCAGCAGGTTCTTTTAAACATCGCGACCTTCCCTCTCCACCAGGTGTCTGCAGAACAATGATACTTACTCCTGTTCTTTCCCCGCCTGCAGCGGAGAGAAGGAAATCAAGAAACCATGTTTTTCTCCTCCACGCAGTCCCATCCCCACCGGGGATAATGACAGATCTGTCTTCCTGTTACAAAGCGGTGTCTCGTCTTTAGGCAGAGGAAGGGTGTTGTTGTGTTTGCCAGGAGCGAGGCCGTGGAAGGAGCAGCTAGAGGTAGAAGGGGGCATGGCCAGGCCCCCCCAGGTCTGCACCCCCCGAGCTTCTGCCCCTCCGGGGGAAACGTGGCTGTGATTTGGGGCTGCAGCCCCTGCCCCTCCTCTCCCCCCGAACCCGCTTCCTTTCACGTTTCAGACACGGCTTTGCTCTGTGCAGCCCTGATGAACGGAGCCTTTCTGCTGGGCCGCAGGGATTCGCTGCAAGAAAGAAGAGTGTTTGGCTCCAGTTTCTGGCTACACGTGGCCCCGATCGCAATGCTTCTAGTCCCACTTTACAAGCTGGGGACAGATGTGATGTCCGGGTGTCGGGATCACTGGGTTGAGCCCCATTTTTTTTAAAGTAGGAAGAGAGAAGCAGGGGTAAAGCGGGACAGTAACCATCTAGAGAGCCTTTGGAAATAGGGTCTTTGGAAATTCTGGGTGACCGAGGTGGTGGCCGGATAGTGGCAGAGGTGCAGACTGGCCCGTGAGGGGCTCCAGGCAGCCCTCAGGATGGAGTCCAGCCTGCAAGGCCATCTGGCGCCCCCGGCCTAGGACTTTCGAAGACTCAGTGGGGCTGTTCTTATCTGGCTGCACCCACATCCATTTTCCTTTGTAGCCCCTGCTAGCGAGGTATAGAGTAGTGACTGAGAAGTGAAACCAGGCGCCTTGGTTGCCGGTCTCTCCTCCCCCTGTCCTGATGGCCTGCGTGGCAGCAGTGAGTCCCCAAGTTGGCATGGGGGGCTTTTCTTCTGCCCTCTGCTTCTTGGGGAGCCACCAAGCCATGGGGCCAGGTCTCTCTGGCCCTCTGCCCAGGTAGAGCCTCCCACCTACGGCCTGGGGGCTGTGGAAGGAAGGTTCTAGACCATGAACCCTGACCCCACCTTCCAGGCCTGCTGGGTGGCTGGGGCCTCACCCTCCAACCCCAGACAAACCTCAACCCTCGCTTCCCTGCCTCCCATGACCCTGACCCTGACCTTCACCTCACTGCCTGGTGGGCGGGCGGTCAAGCCAGCTCCTCTCCACTCTTAGTAAGGTGCCCCCTTTCCTGGAGGCCAGCACCACCAGCAGTGGTGGGCGATTTTATCTTCATATTTGTTAATGCATTAATGCACACTTTTCAAAGAAGGCTGGGTTAACTCTGCTGTCTTCACCCAGCCCAGAAGCCCCTGAACTTGCCTCTTATCCCTTCCTCATCGCCTGCGAGTTTACCCTGTGGGCTGATCAGCGCTGCCTTTCATTTATCCATTTATCCTCTCCTCTCCTCTCCTCTCTTCCCTCCTTTGTTCCTTCTCTCTCTCTCCCTTTGAACTTTCTTTCTTTTTTTTAAAGATTTTATTTATTTATTTGAGAGAGAGAATGAGAGACAGAGAGCATGAGAGGGAGGAGGGTCAGAAGGAGAAGCAGACTCCCTGCCGAGCAGGGAGCCCGATGCGGGACTCGATCCTGGGACTCCAGGATCATGACCTGAGCCGAAGGCAGTCGCTTAACCAACTGAGCCACCCAGGCGCCCTCCCTTTGAACTTTCTTAATTGCATTTTCATCCCTTGTCCATCAGCATCCCTTCAGTAGAGATGTCTGGGATCCTGGCATGTGCCACACATTTGCTGAGCGCTGGGGATATGTGGGAGCGAGGTGGCCAGACATGGGCCCCGCTCTCACGGAGCTCACTGTCCAGCCTGTTGGCCGGGGGACCCTATTTCTAGAATACTAACTGAGGATGGGTGAGGCTCCCCTGGAAAACCCTGTGTGTAGGGCCACCCCTGGACATTGTCACGTCTCTCTGAAATTTGAATCAGTTACCCTACTTGGCTTCAAATTATCAGAAGACGGAATCTCTAACCAAAGTCCTTGACCAGTCCCAGCTCTCTGGATGTTTGTCCTGCCTCCTCGTTGGCACTGCGAAACCATCGTGTTTGGGAACTGGAGATGAACGAGTCACCGATTATTTTAAACTGACTCCCTAAGCTGTGTTCACAGTGCTTACCATTGTGATGAGAGCTCTTTCCATTTTGCAACGATTACTCCAGTACATCGGAAGGTTAGGATCTCTCTTATGGTGATACTGTCTTTCCATAATAACATCGATAACATTTCCGTAGCTCTTGAAAGCTTGCCGACTGCCTTCATATACTTTAGCTAACTTGTCTCATGATAGTCCTATGAGCTGGGGTTACCATCTCTCCCATAACAAGGACACGGAGGCTCAGAGACGGTAAGGAATGTGCTCAAGGTCACGCAGCTGTGAGTGGCAGAGAAGGGCCCTACGGCTGGTTCGACTCGACTCTGCCTCGTTGAATTTGAGTTGCTCAGCCGATGAGTCTTTATTGAGCACTTGCTGTATGCTAGCATTATGAGAGCAGGTGCATACGTGGGGTAGGCAGGAGCACGCAGTGCTCGGGCGGCGGCGGGGACAGAGGGTGGCAGCTGGGGGTTGGGACCCAGGCAGGTGGGGGGAGCCCTTGGCAGGTGTGTGGCGGGCAGGTCAGGCTGTCGAGTGAGGAAGCGAGGGTGGCATCCTCGGGAGGCCGAGCTTCGAACGGCTCTGGTCCTGCTTCCCAGAGAGGTCAGGCCGGAGTTCTTGGGGGTTAACGGCTGTGGAGGGACATTCTGGGGAGTGTGAGGGATGAAGCATCCAGCAGTGGAGAGAACAGGGAAGGACCGCTTCTGCTTGTCCCTCTGTTTCCTTATTTAGATGAGGCCTTGTTCCTTCAGGAAAGAGAGGTGGGCCACGGGGATGGAGGGCGGCCGAGGCCTTCACCGCGACCTGCTGTAACATTCTGCCCGTGGCCAGCCAGGCGGGGGACACAGCAGCCCCGGGCGCTTATCTGCAGATACGGATCCCATTTCTGGGGCGGTCGGAGAGGAGGGAGGTAGGCCCGGAGGCCGTGCACACTGCATGCTGTGTACAGAGGGACCCTGAAGGGGGAGGCTGCAGCCCCTCGTGGTCCTGTGCCAGAAAGAAGTGCCCAACAACGGGACTGGTTTCAGCGGTGGCTTTCGCACCGCCACAGCCCGCGTTAGAAAAGATCCGGTCAGATTATTCTGGAACAGAGAATCTCAGGCTCAGAGGGGGAAAGCGGTTTTCCCAGCGTCACACAGCCCCGGTCTCACTCTATCACATGCTGTGTCTGATTTTATTTTATTTTTTTTCTGAAATAGACTGGAAGAAGAGAAGATTTTTTAATTTTTTATAAAGGCAGTGCAGAGCAGAGCTGCAGAGAAATGGATTTCTCCTAAAGCTGCTCTTCTGAGGTCACTGTGACACCATGGCAGGGAATATTTCTGACTCTGGAGAATTCTGCCACGTGAAGCAAGCCATGTGCCCTCGCAGTGTGGGGGGCTGGAGGTTTGTGCCCCAGCAGCCCCGTTCCTGCTCCCCCGAAACTTGGGTGGTGCTAGAGAGACCCCTGGGACTTTTTTGGCTGTTTGTAGGAGCTCCTAGAAGGGCCCTTTTAGGATGTGCCGGCACGCAGGAGGTGTCTGACCTCTCCTTGTGGCATTCCAGTTCAATGACAGGTGCACGGGCGTCCTTCTGTTTCTGAAAGGTGTGGCCCACCTTCCATCGGAACCCCCAGGCAGCTGGTGGGCTGTGATGCGGACTCCTGGGTCCTCCCAGGCCTACTGATCAGGATCTCCAGGGCGGGACTAGGCATCTGCACGTTAACCAGGCTCTGAGGTCAGCCCCGGTGTGAACCCTCTGGCCCGGAGCCCGGACATGGCTCAGATCTGGAGCCAGCCTCCATGGGCTGCCTGACCTCCAGTGAGCTGCTTCCCATCCCTGAGCCTTGGGTTTCTGGTCTGAAAGGTGGGTATACCACACCTACCGTTTTAGGTCATGGGCTCCCCTAGGGGCCTGTGGCGATTTTCCTGAGCAGTGATGGGTGATGGGCCCAGCGCGCCGAGCACAGGGATGTGGCACCTGCTCAGCCCTCCAGGTGCGGCTGCGGATGCAGGGGAGGAGGGGCTGGGACCTGACCTGGGGTTGCCAGGGAGACAGAAGCTGGGAGGCTGTGTGTGCAAGGGCCGGGGGCGGGGGACTCCGGGGAGACAGATCTGATAAGTCCCATGGGAGGCACCCTCAGGGCCGGCCACTGATTATCGGAAGGAAATGTTCCCTTTCCTGTTGGCTGGTTTCGAGGAACTTCTCTTCCCTCCCCTGACTTCTTGCTGAGGAGTCTCCTCCTGCCCAGTCAGTTCTCCCTCCCCTGTTGCTGCCATCCCCCCAGCAAGTGCAGCCCCCCCTTTAAGGAGACAGTCCCTCACGACTTCCCAGTGCTTGTCCTTTTGTAGCTGGGGCCTGGGCACACGAAAGCCGGCCATATCCTGAGCCACGTGCTCCCATGTGAGGTCACCCATGTGTCATTGGGCATGTGCGTCCTGGCCCCTCTGACCACCAGCCTGAAAATGCAGGGAGTCCCAGGGAGCTGGATGCAAGGGATTTGTGGCCCCTTTCTCTGCACGTGCTCGCACCCCTCCACCCCCAACGCACACACGTAGGCGCAGCGCCCGGAGGCAGTCATGGGCAGGGCTGTCCCCATCCTCTGGAGCTTGGTCACCCACATGGTTTATAGGTGAGGAAATGGATGTTTTGGAACTAGAACTCAGGTTCCCTAACCCTGCTCTTGTTCCTCTCAGATGATATTCTGGGACAGTAGTATCCTGGTTATCTCAGCTGGCGACCCCACCTTCTATGCACCTGCTCCAGGCCCGAGTGTGTGCGTGGGGGGGGGTGGTATTTGTGAGCGACTGAACCCCGACTCTGGGGATGTGCTTGGAAATAAATGTGCCCTCCGGCACCAAGGTGCATGGGTGGGGTGTCTGCTCTGTGAACAGACAGCCCATAGTCCACGCGGGAGATGGGGTGGTGCTGATGCTGGCCTGGGGAGGGACAGGCAGGTCTTCCTCACAGATGGCTATTTCTGGGGGTTGCAACTGGGAGCCATTGCTTCTCTTCCCACCTGTTCTGGATGGTTCTTCATCCCCTTGACATCACAGTGTGCCCCACCTGGCCCCATAGTCTTCACCTCCCTCCCCTGCTGCAGAGAGTAAGTCGTAACAACAGCTAACAGGCGCCAGGCTTTCCAGGTCATACCCACCCTCACCCAGGCTCCCACTCATCCGAGTAGGCTCTTGTCCTCACCTCACAAACAGGCTCGCAGAAGGTGGAGTATGAGAATACTGAGCTGTCGGTCTGGACCAGCCCCAGGTCTTCTGGTTTCTGGAAAAGCAGTCCTCCTGTAAAAGGACCTCCCCTGCTCAGGATGTGCATCCCCATCCTGTGTCCCATAGGCCTCCCCCTGAGCTCGAGCCAGACTGGAATGTGGACCCGGGAGGGAAGCTTTGTGTACCAGAGGAGCTCTCCGCTCGGCTCCCATAAATACCACAATCTCCCAGTTCGCTTTAAGAGCTAGTTTTCCGAGAGCACATCTGTCCAGGACCAGGAGAAGCACCCATGCCAAGCTCGTGGCATTGGCCCATCCTGGTGTGCTTCTCCCCAGCCCACCCACAGCCCCATTCTGTCACCTCAGGGCTCAGGTGTCGCCTCTGGAAGCCTCTGATGCCCTCCCCACCTGCCGCAGGCTCCCCACATGGGCCGCTGTCCTGGTTTCCACTCCCTGATGTGGACACCACGTATGCATCTCAGCCCCCAACAGCGGCACAGGGAGCCCTCAGCACACCGAGAAAGCACCGTGGTTTGGCTGTCAGACGGAGGATGCTGGAGGCCATGGGGGCCCCAAGTGTATCTCGTATAGTGCCCTTGTTTTGGGGGGCTGCCTCAGCCTGGGACTTTCCGGGGGGACAGCCAGCTGCAGGGCAGACACCGGCTCCCTCCGTGTGTGAGGATGGGGTGTTCGGCCGGGCAAGGGGTGCCTGGAGCCACACAGAGCGGTTCTGGTCCCGCCTCTGCTGAGAGGCTGCCGTGTCGCCATGGGAGTCCAAAGGAGATGAGTCTGTCTAGCGATTTCCAGTTGTTTCTCTGTTTATTGTCATCTGCTGGGGACTTAAGGAGAACTTCGTCCCTGCACGTGAGGCAGTTATTATATGAGATATTTAATCCAGGGAGGGCGGGCAGAGACCGGTGTTGTTCTCGGGCGGGCACTTTGTTGTCATAATTTAAACTAAAATTTTAATCTCTCTTATGGAAAATTCATAAACTTTAGAAAGAAACCAGTAAAGCAAAATAATAATCACCATAATCCCACATGTCAGTTCTGATGTCAGTTTTTGGCTTCCTAGCATAAATGCATCAAAGTGCCGGAAAAGCCCCGTCCCATACTGCAGCCCCCTGACTAAAGCTCCCGCAGAAAACTGTGGAGCTGTCACAAGGAGCCCTGTGCTGGGTGGGGGATGTGGACACACTGCACTGGAGTAGGGGCGGCCCTGTGCCACTCACACTGGAGTCTGTGCCGTGTGGGATCCTCATGTCTCATCTGATCTTGCCCTCTCTGCCGTCGGCCTGTGTGTGTGTGCATTGTGTGCGTAGACGTGTTTATGTGGGCATCTGTGTGCGTGCACACGTGCATTTCTCTTTGTGTTTGCCAGTGGGCATGCATGTGTGTTTATGTGCATGCTTGTGTGTGTGCTCATGTGTGTCAACATGCATGTCAGTGTGTGTACCTATGTGCCCATGTATACGGGGCATGCGTATATGTGTGTGCATGCAAGTGTGCTCATGTGTGTTTGTCAACATGCATGTCAGTGTGTACGTGTGTGCCCATGTACATGGGGCATGC
>NW_023270305.1:582576-620783 GCF_011800145.1 Mirounga leonina
ACATGCATGTCAGTGTGTACGTGTGTGCCCATGTACATGGGGCATGCATATATGTGTGTGTGCTAGCGTGCTCATGCATGTCAACATGCATGCCAGTGTGTACATATGTGCCCATGTATGTGAGGGCGTGTGCATGCTTGTGTGTGCATGTGTGCTCATGCTTGTCTGCATATCACACATGCATGTCAGTGTGTATATGTATGTGCCCATGTACACGGGAGCATGCACATGTGCGTGCATGTGTGTCTGCATGTCACACATGTGTGTCTGTATGTATTTGCCCATGTATGTGGGGGCGTGCATATATGTGTGCATGTGCGTGTGTCTGCATCTCAGACATGCATGTCAGTGTGTATTTGCCCATGTATGTGGGGGCATGCATATGTGTGTGCATGTGTGTGTGTCTGCATCTCAAGCATGCATGCAGTGTGTGTATGTGTCCATGCACATGGGGGCAAGTATATGTGTGTGTGCATGCTCGTGGGGGCATGTGTGTGCACGGGCATGCGTGTCTGTGTGCACACATCTGTGTCAGTGTGTGTGGGGGGGGCTGGATGACAGACATGCGTCCACATGGACTAGACTGGAGCCCCCTGAGGGCGGTTTTCCTCCTCTCAAGTGGCCAGTGGAGCTTCGGTGACACCGTCGCCTCGCCCAGGAGCCTCCCGCCTGCCCCAGGTGCAGCGAGCCCCTTTGTTCGAGCTCAGTGTGGCTCCTCGGGGTGTCTCCAGCAGCACACCTCCTGTGGCTTCGTCGGGCTTTTTACTCACGGCCGCGGACTGCTCTTCTCGGGCCCTGCCGGCCGTGGCGTCCTCGGGTGCGGGCCCCAGCACAACGCCGTGCACCGGGGCTCAGGGTCAGCGGGTGTGTTTGGGCTTGAACGAGGATGTGTTTACCGAGCTGCCCTGCCACCTGCACCAGCAGCTCCAAATGACATTTCAGGAATTGAATTACATTTCAGTACTTGCAGAATCCAGGAAGAGATCATTTGATTGTATCTGTTGATACAGTCATTGCCACAGCCGGCTTCATTTTCTTAGCCAGCATCTGTCCCGAGTGCGGAGACATGGCAGAGGAATGCCATCATGACCGGATTTTCCCAAAAGCCTGTCTCCCCAGCTGGCGGCGGCCCAGGCTTTCCCCCCAGACGGGGGGATGGCTGCACCGGAGGCCGCCACGCCTGCCCCAGTGGTCGAATCTGCCCGCCGCGAGGCCAGCCCAGTCCCGCTGAGGGTGCCGCTTTGGGGCGGCCGCAGCGAGGGAGCTCCCTCCAGCTCTGTGGGGCCAGGGGGAGGGAGCCATCTCTTCTGCCTGGGAAAGTCATGGAATGCCTGTGCCTGGTTTCTGTGCCCCGTCTGGCCTTGTAGGGGTGCGTTTCCTTGGGGGCTCACTTTGCTCTTCTCTCGAGCCCCTGGGAAGTTCTCTCTGGGTCTTCCCAGCCTCACGGTCTCGGGAGAAACCGTGCAGAAATCTCAGGATGCCCTTCCCGACCCTGCAGGGCATCTGCCTTCCTGCTGCCCAGGTGCTTGGTGGTTGCAGGGCCAGGAGGCGGGGGGCTGCGTGAGGGGAGCCATTTGCCCTGTGCTCCCATTTGGGTTCTCCGTGGAGCCGGGCCCGGGCCCAGGGTATGAATCCGGAGCCGCCTGCTGCTGGAGAGCGGTGGGAACAGTGGGCAGGAAGCGGGTTTCAACCCCAGTGTTGTCTACTTCCCGGGCTACTTCCAGAGAGAAGTGAGCTTTCCTAAGGAACTTCCGAGGAGAGAGCTGTCTTCCAGAAAGCCGACTGTCCGCCCTTGGCCAGCTCTTCCCAGCTTGCCTAGCATGCTCCTTCTCTACACTCCCGCCCTTGCTGTTGGCTTGAGGAAGTCAGCCTGGCCCGTCTTGCTCTGGGGCGATTTATGCGTCGGGTCAATCTTTGGGAGATCTGGGCTGATGGCCAGGCCTCCGATTTCATCTCCCACTAGGGTCCCCGCCTGGTGTTGGGCGTGAGGCTGCATGAGTACAAGCAGGCTTCGCCCTAGGAAATGAGAATCAGGTCAGTACAGAAATCAGATAGTTGATAAAAACGTGCTTTTGTGTGTGGTGGTTTTAACAGGTAGTTCTAGATGCGCGTGCGTGTGGATAGTTCTAGATGCATGTACCCGTGGGCCTCCTGGTCACTCTATCGTTCAGCTCCGTCTGACAGGCATCGGTAAGCACCACCTGGTGCCGAAGCAAGTTCTAGAACTGCCGGCCCCACCCCTGCTCCCCCCTCCCCCCGCCAGGGCCTACGGCAGGTGGGGGGTGGAGATAGGAACCCTCGGAGGAGTCCCTGAGGCCTCGTTGGAGGAGGGGGCAGCTAAGCAAGCCAATTTTGTCCATTGGAAACTGTTCCTTGTTAATCAAATAATAATGAATATGCCGTGTTTGGATCCCCCAGGGGAAGCGGAAAGTGAACTAAAAGGCAATGTGAACTCAAGCAGGCCAGATTTACTTAGACTTTGAGAAGTTCAGCTTATGGTTTTGAAAAAGGAAAAGGCTCTGGCCTCATTAGGCCACCCCCTGTGTGTCCTTGAAACCTTTTCCCTCCTTGAAATGTGCTTCTTAACATTCTGGAAAAAACAACGTTCTCCTTCTATATATGGCCCTTATCTGGACGTGCAGACGCATACCTGGTCCTCTTATCTTCAGCAAACGACTGGGTTGGGCCCCGGGGGGTGATGGGGACCCAGGTATTGGATTTGGCATTGTGCCCAAGTAGAGCTAAACACTTGTGTGTGGGGCCTTGCTGGAGATCTCTAGGAGCCCTCTGCTGCTTGCATTCCTGAATTTCTCCTTCCCCTTAGAGGTGACGACTTTCCCAGTTCCCAGCAGTGCTGGGGCCCGGTGGGGTGTGCGGCGGAAGAAAGGGGGGCAGCATGTGTGTGCGCCCAACAGGTGCATGCATGGAATTGGATGGGGGTGGTCTTGGGGGTGAGGATTTCGGCCTGGCGGGTTTCTGGCCTGTTTAGTATATTTGTCCCCAACCGTGGAAGCTCTAGGGCCCCGTGCAGAATTGGACTGTCTCTGTGAGGCACAGTTAGTTCGATGCTGACAGGAAGAGGCTCTGAGGAGTGTGGGAGGTGCTGGCCTCAGAGTGGGTTGCTGTGTCTGACCCTAAGCAGGGTCCCCCATGGAGGACTGAGGGGTGACAGTGAGCTGGCCCTGGGACAGGCTGCCCTGCAGTGCCTGGACACTGGGGTCAGGCTCCGGACATGAGGTGACCACTGACACTGGCCTCTTGTGGGCCATGGGAGCCTGCCCAGCGGCGTGATCCAGGGCCACCCACAAAGGCACCACCAGAGCCCCCTCAGCGGCTGGAAGATCCCGAGGGTGCATTCCTCTCTCGCGTGGCACCCTGCTCCTGGGGTTGTGACGGGCTTGCAGGTGGCGGCCACATCGAAGGAGGATCGGGTTCCAATCCTGACCTCCCACAAGCCTCTGCCCTTCCCTCCCTGTGGTCCTCAGTCTCCCCACCTGTAACACCAAGGACCCATCTGAGGCTGTTACCGAATTGGACATGTTAAGGGGCTGGCCCCTTTGCTGTGGGGGCCCGAGCTGGTGCCTCTAGGATCCGGGACCTGGTGGTGAGCCGACAAGAAGAGCAGGGGACGCAGGGGCTACTGGGCAGGGAGAGGGGGCGTGACCCGGGGCCCTGGAGTGGCGCTGGTGGCCCGTGGGAACTGGTAAGGCAGGTTTAGGCAATGGCATGAGGCGTGTGCGGCCCTGCTGTTTGCAGTTTGGGGGTTTGTGGGTGGGGCCGGCTACTGGGCTGCAGGGGAGAACCAGGCTGAATAGCCATCAGCCCCTGGAGCCGGGCAGATAGGCAGAGCTGACATCCACGTCTGCCCTGTGGCTGACCCGTTCGATGCTTCTCCTCTGGGAAGAGCTTTTCTTAGCAAACTGTTCACCTTGCTCACTTTGTGACTCAGTGTCCCCTGAATGCAGTTTCACCTGAGCTGAATGGCCCTGCCCGGGAAGGCAGTCCTGGGGTGCCGGCCCCACCCACTGCCCTCAGCTCCAGCCCCGGGGTCCACAGCAGGGAGAGGGGATGGTGGAGGGACCGCGTCCTTCTTCCCATGGCCCGTGGACACTAACCTTCATTTCCGAGTGGCCTCCTCACCCCATCCTCCCCATTTTCCCCATAGGGCTGCTCCATTCATCTAGAGACACCCCCTGAGCGGCCAGGTGAGGTGCCCAGGAAGTCCCCTCTGCCAGGCCTGGGCCGTCTCACCCCCATGGGGGGCAGGGTGCCATGGAGGACGGGGACCTGGCTTCCAGCCATGGTCCTTTGCTGCCCATGTGGCGCCGTGCCCGGGTTTGTTTGAGAAACTTCCACACAGCTACTCCTGGGCGACACGGAGACCTCAGGGCACAGGCCAGCCGCACCCTCCTCGGGTCACAACTGGGTCTGCCGGCGCTTGGGACTTTTCTCTCTCCCTCGGAGGCCCGTTTCACCTTCTTTCTTCTGCCCAATGAGCTTCAAAGATGAAGGAATACCCCGTGGGGGTCTTTCTCTAACATTAAAGCACACCAGGGTGCTGCTGAAATGTGGGGAGTATAGCGGACGGTCTCCGTCTAGTGTCACCAGAGGTCCCGATTTCACATTTGCTTTATCTGTGTTTCTGATCATCCCCATCTGGGGCTAAAGAGCAGAAACGCTGCGTTTCCTTGGCGTGAGCCACACCAGAGAGCAGAGTGCGCCGGGGGGTGTGCTGGCTGAGGAGAGGGGGAGAAATCGCGTGAGAGGTACTTCTTCGGGGCGCAGTTGGATTCCGCTTGAGTGCGTGGAGCATCCACTCTATGGCCTCCATCAATTATTAAGCACCTGTTGTGTTCCAGACACTGTTCCATGGAGGGGATACATGATGAGTAAGGCCTGATGCCTGGGAGCCTCCAGCTGGGTGGCGGGGAGACAGGTCCCTGGGGCCGCAGGGGCCCCCACAGCTCCCTGGCCCGGAAGCCAAGGCTGGTCCTGGAGAAGGTGGCTAGCTTCAGGGTTCCCCCCGCCCCCCACCTCTGGAAGCCCCCTGGGGCCCCCTCTCCCTGCCCTCCATCCTTTCAGTGCCCTCCCCAATGAGGAGAACAGTGCTAGGGCCCCCCAGAAAGGGAGCGCTGCCTTGCCCTCCTCCAAGTTGACCTTACCTTCCAGTAAGAAGGGCTTTGGGCGCCCCATTGCATAGCCACAGGCAGGCCTGTGAGAACAGCAGGAGAAGGAGAACAGCCTGTGGGCCAGTGGGGCCTTGGGCCTGGGGTGGGAGACAGTCAAGATTCCTTGACTGGAATGGAGGCAGGAGAGGAAACTGAGGCCCGGGGCGGAGGGGCTTGTCCAGAAAGGGGCAATACGGGGCCTCCGAGCCTCCACGCTGAGCCGCCTCTCTATGAATAAGACATGTGGAGGGTGGAGGCCTGGAAGTATCGTTGTTATCATCTGACTGATAATAGAAAAATTAAAATTTAAAGTGATCTAAAGTGACAAGTGACAGGAGCGTTTCTAGAAACCGGAGATTGGGTGCCGGAGCAGATCTCAGTGTAGATAATATCATCCCAAAACCCCCTGCAGTTGGTGGGGTTTTAATATTTCAGAGTTTTTTAAGCCAAGGAAACGGGTACGGTCTCTCGGTTTCGGAGATGGTGGGACTCCCTTAGTCTTCGCCACCTCGTGTACCAGCTCGGGGCCTCTGCCCCCCAGTGTTGCTTCTTGGGTGAGCCTCTGCCGCCCTGGGGCCCTAGGACCTTGGAGTGCTCCTTCCTTCCTTCCTTCCTTCCCTCCCTCCCTCCTTCAGGGTGTCCTCGATCGTCCGCCTTACTCACTGGGCCACGTCCTTGAGGTCACTGGGGCAGAACACCAGAACCCAGGAGATGCTGGACTGCATAAAACTCTTCCTTTAATTAGAAAAGTTATGTAATACAGTACATAACATACATCAGAAAGTTGGCGGGATATAGGACAAAAAAAAAAACAAACCACTGATCGTCGCCTTCCAACACAGGCAGCCCTCCCGCGCCCCGCCCCATGTGTTCCCCTCTGGCCTTGTTTGTCTTCTTCACGATGGTGGCCCCTGCCTGGCAGGGTTGGCTGTTGACCCCTGACCTGACCGTTCTCACGGTCTGTGCAGTCATCACGGGGAGCTGTTGCTCCTCACAGTTCTGTGGAGTGCAGGATGTGGAGACAGAAGCTGCCCTGCCCTCCGGGAGCCCCCATCCAGACCGGAGGCCCAGTTTGAGTTGAGCAAGGCTCTGGGGCACAGCTGCTGGACAGGCCTGGGCTGACGCTGAGTGAAGTACGACTTCGAACCAGACCTGCCCCATAGGATCGCGCAGGGAGACAGACACGGGTATTTAATTCAAAGACAATGCATGGGACAAGAGTTTAGGTAGAGGCGGGAGCAGAGTATTGAGGCAAGTGGGTGTTGGGAAAGAATGTTTTGGACTCTATGCATCTGAGAAGGCTTCTTGGAAGAGCTTCTTAGGAGGGCCTGGGAATTGAGCTGAGTGTCCACAGCGGGAGGATCTGGACAAAGGGGAGGCGGGCAGACCATTCTGCCCGATGGCATAGGGGTGGCGTCCTAACCCCGCCTCCCGCCACCAGAGTAGACGCTCCATGGGACAGGACTTCGTTGGTCAGTTCGTCGCCCAGAACCGGTTGCCTTGAACTGTTGGATGGAAGGGAGGGCAGACAGGCAGGGGTCTGTGTCCATGCGCTGGCCACACAGGGGTGGTCTTTGGGACATCTGGGCCTAGAGGGTCTTTGGGAGGATCTGGAGGGATCTGGGCCCAGAGGTCTTTGTGGGGGGTGGGGATCTTCCCTAGTTAGCTGTCTTTAGGGAAGAAAATCCTACAAGAACAAAGAGGTGGGGGCAGGGGGTAGAGAAGTCCTACCCGTAATCCCAGCACAAGAGACAACATTGTGGTGCCTGTCCTACCCCCAGGAGGACGCCCCTGCAGGTACATAGTCCTACAGATGGAATCTCGTACATGCGGTCATTCCTTAGGTACTGTTTTAAAACCTACTTTTTTTCATTCAGCGACGCTTTGTTCTCTGTAGAATTCACCAGGCTGGGTGGTATCAACAAGGAGCCTCTCCTGCTTGGGCATTCTGCTGCTCGTCCTGGGGCTGGGGGTCTTGGGGACTTTTCTCGTCCCCAGAGCTGTGTGTCAGAGGCATCGGGGTGAAGAACGAAGTACACAAGCAAACTGGGCAGAGGGCATGGGATCAATGACCACCCTATTTCATAGCGTGCTGGAAACTCAAGGCAAGGCTGTCTCACTAGATGCAGAAAGAAGAACACGGATTGCAACCACCCCATCGTCATTCACGGTTATGACAATGACTCTGTTGTTTGCTGGGACGAACATGAGTTCTGAAGTCAGAATCCACCTGACGGATGGAAGCCCCCAGTTGTCCTCTTCACAGCTCTGTGATCTTGGGCAGGGTGCTTAACTTTCCGACTGTGGTTTCCTCCCTTGTGCCCTGGACGCAGCACCCCCCTCGGAGGGTTCCAGGAGAAAATGAGACCCAGGAAGATAATCTCCATGCCAGCACCTATGTGTACCAGGTGCTCAGCAAACGTTGGCTTCCTTTCTGCCCTTCTTTTGTATCTGGGGAGAAAAAGGAGAATCAGTTGCAAAACTATCAATTAGTGAAATAATTAGGAGAGTAGTTGGAGAGAAGATAAATATTCCTATTAGCCATAACTGCTTATTAATATATAATTTGCAAAGATCCCATTCTTGTGCTGAAAATGTTATGTTGGGGGTCATACAACTGTGTACATTTGTCAAAACTCACTGAACTGTGTACCTAAAAGGGATGAATTTTAGTATATGTAAATTACATCTTAAAGAACTTGCCTTTACAAAAAAAGATCCCATTCTTAATGCTTATAAAGCATGTGAAAATACCCAGGTCTCGCATTAAGGGGAAATGTGCCTGATCTAGAGGAAGAAAAAAAAAACCCGACATTCAAATTTTTTTTGACATTTAAATATTTTGCTATTGTTATTTCTTCTCTTATTACAAAAGATAGACATGTGAATTCAACAGGTGTCTATTGAATGCGTACTATGTGCCAGGCACTGTTTTAGGCTCCGGGGATACTCCTGAAACATAAAGTAACAAAGCTCCTGCCTCGAGGACGAGGCATTTAGTGGGGGACCAACATGATAATCGAGCAAATTCCATCATGTTGGGAAGGAGTTGAGCAGGGTAATGGGGAGTGGGGGCTTTGGACGGAGGGGCTTGCAATTTGAGATAAGTCAGTGGTGGCAGACCTCATTAAGAAGGTGATATTTGAGGGGGCACCTGGGTGGTGTGGTCGGTTGAGCATCTAACTCTTGGTTTTGGCTCAGGTCATGATCTCAGGGTTGTGGGATCAAACCCCGAGTTGGGCTCCGCGCTCAGAGGGGACTCTGCTTGTCCCTCTCCCTCTCCCTCTGCCCCTCGCCTCACTCATGCTCTCTCAAATAAATACTTAAAAAAAAAAAAAAGGAGGTGATATTTGACCAAATGTGGGGACCGCTGCGGGGGAGGATGGTCCAGGTGGAGCCAGTGCCAGACCCAAGGTGGGAGTGGGCCTCGCAGGCTCACAGGGGGGCTGGGAGAGCAGTTTTGGAAATAAACCTGCCTAGCCTGGCAGGGGAGCCCCGGATCACACTGCCTTATAGTTTCTGGTCTCATGAATGTCAGAAAATGCATGTCTCATTAAAGTTCGCTGTAATGAGACTCTACTTTTTACATACTGCGTCGTAACCTGTTTAACATAACTTACTGAAAACATTCTTCCATTTTATTTTATTTTATTTATTTATTTTTTTAAAGATTTTATTTATTTGACAGAGAGAGACACAGCGAGAGAGGGAACACAAGCAGGGGGGTCGGGAGAGGGAGAAGCAGGCTCCTGGCTGAGCAGGGAGCCCGACGCGGGGCTCGATCCCAGGACCCTGGGATCATGACCTGAGCCGAAGGCAGACGCTTAACGACTGAGCACCCAGGCGCCCCACATTCTTCCATTTTATTAAAATCATCCTTTGTGGCCCGATTTTGCAGGCTTTGGCTGTATTTCATTCCTGGGCATGCATTACTTATTTAACAAACACCCTGCTGTTCTGCACTTGGTCTTTCTAGAAGGCACCGTGGAGAGATGGGGTGAGCCAGACTGCACAGGCTGCACCTGCCCACCGTGGATGGCCAGTGGGAGGTGGCCGAGCTGAATCACAGCTAAAGCACGGTACCCTGGATGTCCAGACCTGCTGGGCACTAGGGATTTATTCTGTTTTTTTCCACCGCTTTAGCGCTTCACCTGGAGAGGTGTATGGATAGGACTTGAGAATGTCACTGCCTACTGTTCACAGGTGAGTTTGGACTCTGGCATCTGAGCGCCTGGCCAAACTGGACCCCTCTCCTGACTCCCTGGGGACACATCCCCTTCCTGTCCTGTCTTGTGCACTTCACTTCTCCTGGCCCACACCCAAGCCCACCTCCTGGAAGGTTCCCTTCATCTTGGCTCACATCATGCCTCCACCTACCGGAACGTTGTACTTGGAGAGTATCCAGCAGATTAGCAACTTCAAGGTGGGGCCAGGGCCAAGTTATTCACCATTAACACACGAACCAGGCCTGCTCGCCTCTCTCCCTTCCATTCAGCCCCGGCACTGGGTTTGGCACTGAAATGCAAAAGTGGTTATTAGGGAGTTCTGTTCTGAGGACCTGTCAGCCCAGTGTGGAAGGTAAATGGATACACACGTAAGAACATCTGAAGTCCTCCTAGGCGCAGCAAGCTGCCCTCTGAGTGGGGGGGCAGGGGAGCACACAGAGGAGAGGGTGTCTGAGCAGCTACAGAGAAGGGGGCTGCTGGAGAGGAGCCTCTTCCTCACTTGGGGCTGAAGGCCTTCATTGAGCCAAGTGGTCATTTCCAGGCCTGTGGCCTCCTGTCAGTGTGGATGCTGGAGGCCAGGATGACACTGGCTCTTTGGGGTAACTTGCTCGGTTTCAGGGCTCTTGGTGGGATTTGTGACATGGTGGGATCCTGAGGATGGATGCAACTGCCTGAATCCCCTGGCATTTTCCAGTATCAGCTCTGCACCTGCCTTGCCCACAGCAAAGTGCAGGAAGATGTAATTTCAATTGGGTTGTTTTGTTTTTTTTTAAAGACTGCTTTGAAGGGAGTTGTGGGACTCCTTTGTGTGAATAATCAACATTTCCATGGTGCTCAGGGCTGGGGAAATTTGGTTGCAGCTGTGTTTTACCCCCTGCCCCCAAAGTAGGGGGCTGCCTGGTCCAGGACCCAGCGGCTGGGGTGAGGCTGCGGTCCTCTAGGCAATCAAAGTTTTTTTGGTCTGGTTATATATGTTCGGTGCTCATTGTGAAGAAGGTGAAAAATGCAGAAAAAAAGAAAGCAAATCTAACCCCCTGTCCTGCAATTCAGCAAAATCACAGCTAACAGGTGGGCCGTTTCTTCTAGTCAGTGTTATTTACAGATAGGGTGGTGAAGGGACATATACCACGAATCCCCTTCATATCCCACCTTTCCAGTTAGTGCCATAGCCCATTTCCCCATGTCGTTAACAAGTATTTATAAACTTAATTTTTGATGGCAAATCACAGAAGGTTCTGGATGTGGACATGATTCAGTCCAGCCTCTCGTTCCACGGGAGGCAAGCCTTGCGCCCCTGGCGCCCTCCTGGGGAGGTCAGGGGAGAGCGGGGTGTGAGCCTGGAGCCACCGTGTGAACTCCCCACCCACCCTCCCTGCCTCGGGAAGGACGTTCGAGTCTCCAGCACACAGGCCGCGCCTGTCCACCTGCACAAGTCAGCAATTCCAGAGACGAGATTTGAAGTCCGACCCCGCTGCTTCCCCAAGTCCGGCCTCCTCCTTTCCATTTGCAAAATATCCTTCACTGTGTGTTTCTAGAAAATCTGGAGATGGGCGAGGTGTTAGTTGTGGGGGTTACTGTGATGGGGCGCGGCCCCGGGAAGGAGTCTGAGGGCGGCCACCTGTGAGGACACACAGACCGGGCTCCTTTCTTGGGCAGCGGGGCTGTGACCTTGCCCTCGGACTTCAGCAGGGTGCAGTGGAGGCTCTGGTGGTGGGGGCTGAGCAGTGGTGGCCAGAGGCCCCAGGGATGGTGGCATGACCCTCCCTGCAGGCCTTGAGCGGTGGGCCCACGGTGGCCCCGGACGGCTCTCGACAGGTGCCGTGGGGCTCTGCCCTGACTGCGTCAGCATCTTCACCTGCTGCTGCGTATGACGTGGTACCTACGTCACAGTGGCTGAAAGCCGGGGGGCCATGGACTACCAGAAGCTCTGCGAGGTGGAAAGGATGAGCTGAAATGTAACAGGGTTAAAGGCAGGCTTTGCCCTTTGGTTTAAGTATAGATTCGTTCATGCTCGAGTGTACAGATTTGAGAAAAACATGAAAAGCTGTGGGAGGCGGGTGCGCGCCCCGGAGTCAGCAGCTCCTGCCCGTCGGTCTGGACAGGGTGCATCGCAGCCCCGGCGCTGCCGTCAGGAGCGGGCCCGACTTTTGGGCAACGTCTCTTGGAAGGGAAGGTGGACTCCCTGCCCCGGGGCCACCTGGAGGTCCAGATGGGAACTGTAATCCCCGCAGACTGCACAATTTTAACTGCGCCCCTGCCCCCGCACGCCGGAGGGGCCTGTGGAAGCTGCTGGTGCTGCTCCCCTTGGCCACAGTACACTTGCAATTACGAAGAAGGATCCAGCTCTCAGTGAGGAAGTGCTCGAGGTGCGCTTGGGTCTGAAGACACCAGGCTCCTTCGCTCTGGGCCTGGCAGGAAGGTGTGTGGGCAGGTGCGTCGTGGCAAAGCCCTGGGTCTCAGCCTGCCCTCTTCGTGGGCACAGTGGCCCGTGAGAACCAGAGAGGATCTGGGCAGGGGTGCTGCTGTCGGCGGGGCGGGGGTGGAGGGGTGTTTGCTGTTTGCGTCTCGAGTACGCCCAGCCCCTACGCTTTTTCTAGCCAGGCCAGCCGTGCCGGAACAAGCCTGCGGGCACCCTGACTGTGATCCACCCAGGTGCCTCGCACACGGGAGCCAGAGGCCCTGACCGCGGCGGCCCACTGACTGTAGTCTGCCCGTGCAGTGCCTGGGCCCCGAGGGCCTGCGTTGCCCCTGCCTGGCGGAGGGAGCTTCTTGGGAAGTCCCTGGCAAGGCCGCTCCCTATAGCCCACCCCTCTGCGTTTCCTCTCTGTCTCTCTCTCTGTGCATGGCTAACTCTGATTCATCCTTTGGGTCTCTGTTTAGATGTCACCTCCTCTAAGAAGCCTTCCCAGATCCTTAGGTAGGGCTGTAGGTCTCTCAGTGCCCACGGCCGCCAGCATCCTGCACTCACCCTCCTCATGGCACGTGTCACATTGCCCCGGAATCTCCCGGCAGGGGGCCTGCTGCCATCCGTCTGAGGTGTCTGGGTGCCCCTGATAGGGCCCACCGGGGAGGTGCACCTAACTATGAAATACCAGATAGGCCCTTGAGCCAAGCAAGAAGCCACCTACGGCTCCTGTAAGATGGAAGGTGGTGCTTTGAACAACAGTGCAGGCCCCTGTCCGCTGAGCCCCGGGAGAAGTCTTGCCCAGGGACCTCGAATCTCCCTTCGCACTCAGACCAATGCCAGCCTCCCACCTTCTCCGGCCCAGGCTTCCAGGTCGGGAGGGTTAAGTGACGTCCTCTCTGGACTGTAATGCACGCGGCGTGGAGCGGATTGTTCCGTCCCCCTCACGGTTTGACACTGGGTGTCGACTCTACACATCGTGCAGGACTAAGGTGTGGTGCTTGAATGGGGTGTCTCTCCCAATCAGATGAGGGCCCCCAAATGTGGGGGGACGAGCGGGTGGAAGCCGGTGGTGTGGGCAGTTGGAAGCATCCACCTGAGGCAGAACAAAGGCGCTAGAAGTCTACTGAATACAGCGCCGGGAGCGCGGGCGGGAGCGTGGGCAGGAGCGCCCAGGAGAGGCCTTCTGCCAGTGGGGCAGTGGCTGGGGCCTGTTTTTAAAGGGGGAAGATGAGGCGGTACGGCAAAGTCTGGAATTCTCCCTTTATTGGTAACTGTTTCTGGTTGTAAGTAGCCCGTGGGTCAGTTAGGGCCTATGGATTTTTTGGGGGGCGGGCAGAGGCAGAGGGAGAGAGAGACTCTTAAGCAGACTCCACGCCCAGCGCAGAGCCCGATGCGGGACTCGATCCCACGACCCTGAGATCATGACCCGAGCCGAAATCAAGAGTCTGACGCTCAACTGACTGAGCCAGCCAGGCGCCTCAGGGCCTTTGGGCATTTTGAGGTGGGTCACCTGATGGGCCTGTCTGTATTCAGCCAGGTGGTCACCGTGGGCCCTTCTACCTTCCACCTTCCGTAGCTCAAGCCTGTTTGCCTCCAGGCAGCCTCTACGTAAGGGACTGCGTTTGTCAGCCTCCCTTTCCTCTGAAGAACTGGGGTGGGGGTTGACAGTTTTTGTATAAACTCCCTGCCCAGGTTCTCTGTGCCACCAAAACCTCATGTCCGTAGAGCTCTCTGATGGAATGTTTGAGACTTTGGTGTGCAGAAAAGACCCCATCTTGTGTGATCTTAAAAAATAAAAGGGAGGAGGTTTGCCTGGGTGGCTCAGTCAGTTAAGCGTCTGCCTTCGGCTCAGGTCATGATCTCAGGGTCCTGGGATCGAGCCCCACGTCCAGCTCCCTGCTCAGTGGGGAGCCTGCTTCTCCCTCTCCCTCTGCCCCTCCCTGCTCTTGCTCGATCTTTCTTTCTCTCTCTCAAATAAATACATAAAATCTTTTTTTTTTAAAGATTTTATGTATTTATTTACTTGAGAGAGAGAGAGAGAAACAGCATGAGAGGGGAGAGGGGTCAGCACCCCTAAATACATAAATCTTAAAAAAAACAAAAATCGGGCTCAGAAGGAAATGGCCACATGCCAAGTCCTGCCATATGGGCCGGGCTTCCTAACCCCTGTCAGCTGGAGCCGAGGCCCCGGGCCGCACACCCTGGCCCGCGTGGGAGGGGTGTCAGGAGTGTGTGCCTGCTGTCACCGCCGAGTGTGGTGTCCACAAACCAGCCGCAAAGGCTGCACATCTTCCTGTTCCCGCCCGGCCACACAACAGGCCCCTCCACAATCGACGCGAGTCCTCAACCATTGAAACTCAGCTTCCGAGAGCCCCTCCCTGTTGAAGAGAAGCGTGGGGAGCGTGGGCTGGCTTGTGCAAGACGCTCTCAAGCAGTGGGCGTGTGGGGTGGCTCTGCGTCCTGCAGGACCATTGGTCCTTTATTTGGGAAGGAGGGGCGCGCGTCCGTCAGGGAAGGTTTGTCACCAGATGAGGGGCAAACAAAGACCCGGGAATGTATCTGCGTCAGGGGCTCTCGCCCTCTGCGCTGCTGAGGGTCTGGCTGCATCATTCTTTGTTGGGCTGGGGAGGGCTCCGGTTCCCTGGAGGAGGTTCAGGGGCATCCTTGGCCTCCGCCTACTAGATGCCAGGGGTGACCCCATGCCCCAGTGGTAATAACCAAAAATGTCTGCAGACACTTCCAAAAGCTCCAGGGGGGCAAAATCACCCACAGTTGAGAACCACTAAATTGTGTGTGCGCGCGCGCGCGCGTGTGTGTGTGTGTGTGTGAACGTGCACACATACACATGAGCTCCTTTTTGCAGGTAGTTGCAAATGGGCAAGCTTGCTCTCTGGCCAGAGTCAGCTTCCTGTTACTTGCCCTTACTCTTAAAAGAAATTTCCCTTTCTTTTTTTTTTTTTTTTTTTAAAGATTTTATTTATTTATTTGACAGAGACAGAGATAGCGAGAGCAGGAACACAAGCAGTGGGAGTGGGAGAGGGAGAGCAGGCTTCCCGCCGAGGAGGGAACCCGATGTGGGACTCGATCCCAGGACCCTGGGATCATGACCTGAGCCGGAGGCAGACGCTTAATGACTGAGCCACCCAGGCGCCCCAGAAATTTCCCTTTCATACACAGACAGCGGAGCAGCTCCTGATCTCCGCCCTGGGGGGGCAGCGTGGAGGAGGTGGGGGCCCCCAGGCTGGAAGGTCATTCATTTCTTCAGTCCGGTTAGAAAGCCACTTCTTCCCCCAAGGAGCCGGGGAGGGGCTGGAAACCTCTCACAACAAGGGTTGTTCTTGCGCAGACCTGTCATGGAGGGGCAGGGACAGAGGGATGAAGCCCCTCTGCTCACATCACATGGGACAACTAACTCTGCAAAGAGAAGGTGGTTAGTTTTCATTGCCCACGCTGACCCTGCGGCTCTGGGCCCGGCGGTGTGCTGGGCCCCAGGGGTAAGACCTCAGTCCCTCTACTGTCCCTTTGCTTGTGGGGCTCTGGATGCAGGTGAGCAAATCCCAGCAAAGCGTAGTGCTGTAGAAGCGAGCGCCCACCTGGAGTTTGGGGACCTCCCAGTAGGAGGGGCCGAGAGCTGGGGTCTGGAGGGAGGGCGGGGTTCTCTGGGCACTCAGGGGGGTGTTCTAGGCAAGCACTCAGAAAAACCTCCCAGGCTCTCCTTCCCAACTGTGACCCGAGCTGAGCAGACAGGAATCAAAGATCTAAAATTGGAGGTGTGAGCCTATGCAAAGACCCAGCTGTGAGTGACCTCCGCTGAGCACCAGTGCATGAAAGTGCTTTGCAAATGTTCTTTCATGCCATCCCCCAAAAACCCGTCAGGGCACCTGCGGCACCAGGAGGCGAGAACCTGACCCAGGACTGCCCAGCGGTGCGAGGCTAGCTGTGCTGTGATTGATCCAGGGGATTCCTCCTGGTGGCCCCAGCTGGGAAATGCAGTGTCCCCCCACCCCCGGGCTGAACCCTAGAGGTGTCCGGGCCCAGAAATACACATGCTAGCTGTGTCCCTGGCCCGGATGGTGACTTGGCCCCAGGGGGGAGCGGTCAGTGTCAGGAGGCGGTGGGTAGAAGACCAGTCCTTCAGTGCAGACGTGCTCTGCACAGAAGCCCACGTCTCCCAAGCCAGGCCGGGCTGGGCTGTGATTTTCCATTTGATGCTGGGCTGATGTCACTCGTGGCTGCAGAATGGAAAGCCGTGTGCGCAGGTCTCAGGCGAGAGCTGTCTACATGGGCTGATGGCGGAATCCGGTGTCTGTTCCGCAGAGCAGTGTCACTAATAGGATTCGCTGAGCCTTTGGGGTGTTTGTGGTGTAGTGGCTGTTGCAGGAACCGAGGGGCTGCTCATTTGTGGGGAGCGAATAATTTATTTGTGTTTTCAGATGACTTATTCCTTCATCATAGATACGGTGGCCGAGCTCGGCACGCTGCGCCGGCTAGCAGGAAAATTGGCCTTAATCCCCACAGCCCTGGGCGCCTGTTTCCCGGCCCTTGGTTGCAGGCTGCATTTCAGGGGAGCCAGATCTGCCCCCTTCTGGGCGCTTTCCTTTCTGTCTGTGGGGGTAATTGTGCTTTCTCTGCTGGTCGCCTGCTTCGGGAAGCGTGCACACCCCCCCACCCCCCCAAGTACTAGCTGGCCTGGGGGTCTTTAAGAGTCCAAGCTGTGTGTGCTCACAGTCGCCCTTGAAAATGTCCCGTTTGCACCAGTGCCTGCGCCCAGGTTGCTTACCCGCCCGGCCCCCGACACCAGCCTTCCTGTCCAGCCCGCCAAGCCCACCTTCCTCCAAGCCCACGCCTGAGAGCCCACCATGGCACCCTGTTGCCAAAATCGACGTGAAGCCCAGTGTTGCAAGCCCTCCATGGTCCGGCTCTGTCGTTCCTCTCCGGCTCCACCTCACATCTCTTCTCTGAGCTGCCAGCTCCCTGAGTCATTCGTTAAATGTTGATCGAGAGCCCCCCACGCCCCAAGCGACATGCAGGGGGGTTGCTGGGTGACGTGGGAGCAAGACCCTGCCCTCTGAGCCTTCCATCCAGAGGGGTGGGGAGCCCCAGCAGATGGGTTACGGGCAGGCCTCACAGACCCTCAGGGCCCTGGGGACAGTGGGGAGCAGGGAGGCTTCATGGGAGGGAGTCTCAGAATTGTTGGCATCTTTAACCTGCCACACTTGGCGGGACCAGGGCCTCCAGTGCTGAACCACCGGGGTTGGAGGGGGCATGGGACCACCAGGGGCTTCAGTGGGGTTGAGAGGCCGGCACCTGGAGCCTGGCCTGAGGGGCCCGCTCTGTGGGTAGCCTCGCCCAGAGCCCCTCTGTCCACCCATCCTTCCCGTCTCTGCACAGACCCCACCTCAGGCCTCCCCTTTGCACTGCCTTCTGCTTTCACTGCTTAATTACACTTACATACTTCACTGTGCCTCTTTCCTCGCTCCTTTGTCGATCCTGAGGGCAGAGTTGGGTCTCTGGCGTCCCTGTGGCCAGTGGGGGAAGCATGGCCTACAGGCCAGCTAGTCTCAGGGGGTGCAGTACTGCTTGGCTGTGTGGCCTTGAAAAAGTGGCTTCCTATTTCTGAGCCTTGGTTTCCTCATCTGTAGTGGGTGGTGGTGACCTCATGTGCCCAGAGGTCCTGAGGTAGAGCTTTAAGTGCTGCATTTAGACTCCAGGGTTAGGCGTCGGGGCTGGAAGAGCATCCCTGTGACTCATTGCTTCCCGTGGTCCTCGAAGCTACTTCCGGGCACTCAAGAGCAGGAAGCAGCCCCAGAAGGAGAGGTGACTTGCCTAGGGCCACACGGCAGCACATCAGAGTCCAAATCTGATACTCTTTGGGCCCCGGGCACGGGAAGGGGTGCTTGGTACCCCTACACTCCAGCACTCCCTGCTGTCCCAGAGGCATCCAGGCGGGTCCAGGGGCAGCCTATCAGGGAGTAGGTCTCTTGTCCTCTGCCACCTGGCCACCGCCGTGGTTAGGAGAGGAGGGGTCTTTGGGATGGCAGGCGCAGAAAGGGTGCCCCTCACGCCCCCTCTCCCCAGCGGGGCCTGCGTCTAGAGAGCGGAGAGCCAGGGCGTAGCCATGCTGCAAGGCTTGGCCCCCTGTCACCTGGTGACACCTTCCTTGGGGGATCCAGCTTAGAATGACATGCCCTCTTCCCCTCAGTGCACAGCACCTGCAACAAGGGGTATGAGCCACGCACGGGGGCTGTGAGCTCTCTGCGCCCGCATGGCCACTGGGTGAGTGCGTGGAGGACTGCCTGGCAGAGTGGCAGGCCGACTGGCCAGAGGCAGCTCCCACCTCAAGTCTGGGACTAGACTCCTCCTGCAAGGAGCAGCCGCCTTGAGTGGGCAACACCGGTCGGACAACAGGTAACCTCCTCTGGCCGTGGCATTGCCTCAGCCCGCTTCCCTGAGCTGGAGTCCGGAGCCCACGCTCCCCTCCTCTTCCTGGCCCTGTGGCTCCAGGCAAGACCCTGAACTTGTCTGGGCCTCAGTGGCCTCGTGCCTGAAGTGGGACTGACTGCTGTGCCTGCCCTGGCTGGGCTCATGCACGTGGACCCGTGGCTGCCATTCGCCCGCTGTGGAATTCCTGTCTCTCCTGCACCACGTGCTTTCATGGGAGAGGGCGGTCTTGACGGCCTGGCCCAAACCTTTGCTCTCCTCCGACATCATGATTGACAAAACTCTCATGACGTTTAAGGGAGAGGCCTGTGGCCCGGCCCACGGGGCACCTGGAATCTGCATGTGCCCAGCAAACCCAAGTGCCTGCGTCCCTCCCGGAGTTTGGCCCCGCTCGTCCCTGGCTCTGTGCTCTCAGGCGAGACCCTTCTTGCTCAAGTGCAGAATGAAGGGGCTGGACCACACACGCGGCTTCTCTCTTCTTCTTCTTTGCAGCTGAACCTTTTCCCTCCAAGTGAAATCACAGACGGAGGTCCATGTACAGGGCACACGAGGTGGCCCTGCAGGGTGGAGGGACACCCGGCTGCTGGCCCAGGTCCCTGCAGTCCAGGCCTTGAGATGCGCGAGGCTTGTTCTCTGGTGGATACACAACAAACAGCGACGTGTCTGTGGGCAGAACGGGCCCCCAAATAGAAACCGTGGATCAGGTTTGGGTTTCTTGCTCTCCACCTCCCGGGGCCCCACTCATGTCTCCCCTGCGGCCACCTCATTGTTGTGATGTTGGCAAACGCTCGCTTTTTCTTCCTGACACGGCCCAAGAAGAACACCAGAGTGGCCTTTCTCTGGCCTCTGGTCCAGGGGTCGGTGGCCTCGGGGAGCCGTGGGGGTGGGGGCGGCAGTGGCCGGGACGCAGGAGGTTCCAAGAATCCCATTAGTGGGCATTGAGCCTTTTTCCTTTCTTTCCTGGAGAGTTGAGAGTCAACAAAGTTGAATTTTATGGCTCAAGAAAATGGCAGCTTGTGAAGAGACCTCAATTCCTTGCTGCCCCTCAGTCCAGGGACTCTTAGAATCCCTTCCCCAGTGCCTGGTATTTTAGTAGCACTCTCTGGTTTTCAAAATTCTTCTGCCACAACTGTGCTTAAAATTAAAAAAAAACAAAAAAAAAAAAAATTTTTTTTTTTTTTTTTTTAACCAAAAGGCTCAGGTGGGAAAATCAAAAGATCCCTAAAGGCTAAGCAGTTTGGAATAGAAAAAATCTGGAATTCCAGCTGGATCCATTTTCTGAAATGTATTTCATGTCATTTTGTCCTATAGTTACTCCATGAAAATAAGATTTCCACAGCCAAACACACGGCAGGGAGTCAGGCATGCCGTTACACCCCCTTAAAAATTGAGCACATAAATCTTAGTCACAAAGATTGAAGTAAAATAAACTGGTCAGGGACACCTGGGTGGCTCAGTCGGTTAAGCGTCTGCCTTCGGCTCGGGTCATGATCCCAGGGTCTTGGGATCGAGTCCCGAGTCGGGGCTCCTTGCTCAGCAGGGAGACTGCTTCTCCCTGCCTGCTATTCCCCCCTGCTTGTGCTCTCTCTCTCTCTCTCTCTGACAAATAAATAAATAAAATCTTTAAAAACAAACAAACCAGTCATACATTAAAGGGTCTGAGAAGGGGCGCCTGGGTGGCTCAGTTGGTTGAGCGACTGCCTTCGGCTCAGGTCATGATCCTGGAGTCCCAGGATCAAGTCCCGCATCGGGCTCCCTGCTCGGCGGGGAGTCTGCTTCTCCCTCTGACCCTCCCCCCTCTCATGTGCTCTCTCTCTCTCATTCTCTCTGTCTCAAATAAATAAATAAAATCTTTTAAAAAAAAAAAAGGGTTTGAGAAGTCCTGCAATAAAGAAACCAATTTAACTTTGTGACAGGAAGTAATTTGCACATTTACATGACCGTGGAGCATCTCTTACCTTTTACATCCTGTGAGGCGCAACACCCCAAACTAATTTTCCTTGGAAGACATTTTTGGGAGTATTTTTTTGTAAATGAGAGCAGGAAGATGAAGACGTGTCAACACTTAAAGGTCCTTCAGCAGAACAGTGAAGCCTGGAGGAAGATGAGATGCAGTCGTATTTACCTTCTGAAGAATATAAGGCATCTTGCATCAGTTCGGACTCTTTTGAAAGCGATGGAAAAAACGGTCTCAAGTTGGTTAAAGCAAACAAGGGAATTTAATATTTCACAACACTGAGGAGTCCAGGGTGGACTGGGTGGGGACACTGCCGACTCAGGGACCTCCACCGCTGTGCTCCCCTTGTTCTCCGAGCCCGTGTGCTATCTGCAAGCCCACCTGCTGTGGCTGATGGGGCAGGATGTCCAGTCATTCGTGGTGTCAGGACAGAGCACAATGGGAGAGAGCCCCGTCTTTGGGGGGGAAAGTGAGGGAGCCCCCTTTGGGTCCGGTGAGTTGGGAATGCGGGTGGTGTGGACCCTTAAGAGACACTGAGAATTATTATAAGAGGAAATGGATGCAAGGGGGCGGGGGGCACACCATCCAAATGCCATTTTCCTGGTTCCTTTTTCTGTTGTGCTAGCGGGGCTGGCGGTGGGGGAGTGGGGGGGGGGGCAAGTCTTAGAACATGCGCTAAAGGTCTGGGTGGAGACAGGAGGAGTGGGGGGGTGTTGACCAGTTCCCCTGTTGCGCTGGACAAACTGGAGAGAGACCTGTCATTGGTGGGGGGAAAGGAAGACAGAGGCTCTTAGAAGAAAGAGCGTGTCTGGCTGCTGAACTCCCCTAGGTTGGAAATGTGACCCTGGGAGTTTGCCCTGGCAGGAGCGCCCCCGAGAACTACCCCAGCCCTTCGCTTTGCGGGTCCTCCTTTTCCTTCCAGATCTCTGAGAATCTCTGTCTTTGCAAATGATCACGCACAACCCCTCGCCTCTGAGCCTTGGTTCTGAGACACTCCTTATTGCTGGTGCTCGCTGACAGGTGGCATAAATTATTATTTATTGTAAAGAGGGGAGATACTTCCCTTACAATCCGAGGTGGTAGTCTGAGCGATTTCCCTTCCCCCCACCCATGACCATCATGGCAGTACTTTATGGGTATTCAAGTGCAATCTGTGTGTGTTAATTTTTTTTTTTTTACCTTTTGGCCCCTTTCACCCATTTTTCTTGCCCCCCCCCATTTATGTCTTGTTACTGGAAAGTCAGCCCTTTGCAGGCAGGGTGCTTGACAATACCCAGGAATCCCCAGTGCCTGGCGCAGAGTAGCTCCTCATAAATTTCGGTCTAGCAAGCGGATGACTGATGCGGGGCTTGCAGGCTGGGTGCTGGTTACACAGGGCCCTTACTTCCTGAAAATTCACATCCCTGGGAGCCTCCCCCGACAGATGTGACAGCCATGCTCAGGTGAGGAAGTTGGGGTGCGGAGAGGTTAGCCAGCCTTGGGGAGGTCAGGACTGAACTGGCCTGCTCTCTTCCCAGCGGAAGACACCCCTGGGCTCTGGCCTCAGTCAGGTAGGGGAGTGCTGGGAAGCCGCCAGCCCTGCCCAGGGTGGGCCAGGGACGGATGCAGGGATGACCGTGGGTGCTTCGCTTTCTGCTTGGCTTTTCACTGAAGTTTAACTGGTGTGCCTTAAAGTGCGTATTTTCACAAGAGAAGACGTATAACCTGCACCCAGAAGCCCCATCACGACTTTCTAATCGTTGCCCCCACCGAGCGTGGCCGGTCCTGATTTCCATCACCACGCGTTCGCTGCGCCTGCTTTTATTCCTTTTGTAAATGGAATCCTCCAGCATGAAGTATTTTGTGTCTGGCCGCCTCACGCAGTGCTCTGTCTGGGGACTCATCTGTGTTGTGTCACTGAGGTTCATTCTGATGGCTTGTGGTCCTCTGTCGTATGAACACACCGCAGTTCATTCACCAGTCTGTTGCAGATGGACTTGGGGACTTTCCAGCGGGGGCCATTACGAATCCTGCTTTTCGGTGGACACGTGCCAATCTTGCTGTTGGGAACAAAGCAAGAAGTTGAGTTCCTAGTGTATGGGGGTGTGTGGTCATCTTTGGTAAACACTCGGAACAGGTTTTCGGAGCGGTCCAAGGTGGACTCCTTTGGTTTTGTGACAAGATCGCGAATCCCTGGAACGGCCATGGGGGCTACCATCAAACAGTGGGCAAACTCGCTGCAAGTCGGGGGTGCCATCGGCCACCACGCGGTGGTCCAGGTGACCAGGGAGCTGGTGCCGGGCCACGTGCATGGCTGTTTAATGCTCAGGGTTTCCTTCATTGTCCCACTGGGCATCTTTTCCAGCCCTGCTCCCCTCTGTGAGACTTGCGGCCTGGGTGGTCTTACCCTCTGGAGGGCACACAGCCCCTCTCGGTTCTTGAACTGAGCAGTGGAGGAAAATGCCTCTCCCAAGTGGCTGTTGTGGGAAATGTCTGCGTGAAAGTATTCAGTAAGCATCTGCCCGAAGACCTGGGGACCGCGGTGGAATTAGTCATTCCTGAAACTGCAGTCCGCTCAGACATAGTCATAATCCAAAACCCATCCATCTGGACTTCAGACCCCACTATATCTTCCTCCCTTGGGGACTTTGCTCTCTAATTAAGTTAGATTTCAGGATATATTAAAATAATTTGTCAGCTTTTGAGCACACATCCGCCCCTGGTGTGAGCCAGCAGGAGAGGCCGTTCAGTTTTCTGCAGATCCCAGGCAGGGCGGGAAGTCTGTGGGTGTGAGGAGGCTCATTGGGCTTGGAAGGAAAACGCTTTTCTAGCTGTTTTCCTCAGGACTGGCCAGCAAGGACAGTGGGAACTGCGTCCTTCCATGCCTGGGTCCAGGAACTGGCTCCAGAAAGGCCCCAGAACTGTAACTCCTTAGGTGGCGCCCACAGTGCCCTGGGGCGGGGGGGGGGGCTGCCTGGGCCATTTCAGGAGCTGAGTGGAGTGTTCAGAGGCACCTCCCTCTCTGAGTGTGTATCCTGAGGGACTGCCCCCCCCCCCCCCCCCCCCCTGCAGTGCATTGGATCACGCCCTTGACTGCAGAGAGATCCAGCAAGCTTGTGTCTGTGGGCCCACCCCAAACATCTGGCACACACCTGAGCGTACCCCACTGGCTGTGGGCTCCTCAAAAGTGGGGCTTTTGTTCCTGCACCTAACACACATGTTGGGCACACGGACAGTGTGGAGTGCATACTGTGTCTGTGGTGGGGGGCTCTCCGGGGCAGGTCTGCAGCACGTTCCCAGGGGCCATGTCCCCAGATTCGAGGCTGCCAGGCTCTGGTGGGAAGCCCTGCACTTTGCCTCCCTGCTCCTGTGAGCCTGCTCTTCGCCCTTCTGTCCAAAGACCTTGACTTAGAGTCCTTTTTTTCTTTTTCAACAGCTTTGTTGAGACGTAACTCACATGCCATATAATTCACCCATTTAAAGTACAGGATGCACAAATAAATAAAATCTTTATTTATTTATTTATTTATTTTTAAAGATTTTATTTATTTTATTTATTTGACAGAGAGAGACACAGCCAGAGAGGGAACACAAGCAGGGGGAGGGGAGAGGGAGAAGCAGGCCTCCCGCTGAGCGGGGAGCCCGATGCGGGGCTCGATCCCAGGACCCCGGGATCATGACCTGAGCCGAAGGCAGACGCTCAACGACTTGAGCCACCCAGGCGCCCCATAAATAAAATCTTTAAAATAAATAAAAATAAATAAAGTACACAATGCCGTGGGTTTTAGTACACTTACAAGTATGTGCAACCATCCCTACAAGTCAATTCTAAAATATTACCATCACCCTGAAAGGAAACCCCATACCCTTTAGCTGTCACCTTCTATCTCCCCATCCCCCGGCCCTAAGAAACCATGAATCTTTTTACTGTCTCTATAGATTTCTTATTCTGGACATTTTATATAATGGAATCATGTCATATTTATCCTTCTGTGTCTGGTTTCTTCACTTAGTGTGATCTTTTCAAGGTTCTTCTATGTTGTAACATATGTCGGTATTTCATTTCTTTTTAGGGCTAATTAATATTCCACCATATGAATATACCACGTTTTGTTCTCATTCATCTGTTGATGGACATTTGAGTTGTTTCCACCTTTTGGTTATTATGGACAGTGCTGCTGTGAACACTGTGTATGAGTCTTTGGGTGGCCATGCATTTTCACATCTCTTGGGTATCTACCCAGGAGCCGAGTTCCTGGGTTACATTGTAACTATATATATGTTTAATCATTTGAGGAACTGCCAGACTGTTTTCCAAAGCAGCTGCACCATTAAATTCCCAACAGCAATGTATGAGGGTTCTGATTTTTCCAAATCCTTGTCAACGCTTGTATTGATCTGATTTTTCGGTTCTAGAAATCTTAGCGGGTGTGAAGTGGTATCTCAATGTGCTTTTGATTTGTTTCTCTCTAATAACTAATGCTGTTGAGCATCTTTTCATGTGTTTTATCGATCTTTGTATGTCTTCTTAGAGGAATGTCTATTCACATCCTTTGCCCATGCTTCAATTGGGTTATAAGTCTTTCTGTTAATTGTAAGAGTTCTTTATATATTCTAGATACAAGTCCTTTATCAGTTATGTGATTTGCAAATATTTCCACCCGTTTTGTGAGTTGTCTTTTCATTTTCTTGTCTGTGTCCTCCTGAAGCACAAGTCTTAAATCTTGATGAATTCCAATTTATTTATCTTATCTGGTTATTTGGCCGTCTGGTGTCATATCTAAGAATCCTTTGCCAGATCCAAGGTTATGAAGATTTATGGGTTTTTTTTCTAAGAGTTTTATAATTTTAGCTCTTACATGTAGTTCTCTGATCCATTTTGAGTTAATTTTTTATATGATGTGAGGTGAGGGTCCAGCTTCATTCTTTTGCATGTGGCTGTGCAGTCATCCCAGCACCATTTGTCTACAAGATATTCTTTCCCGATCTGCTAGTCTTGGCACGCTTGTTCAAAATCAGTTGACCAAAGATGTGTGGGTTTAATTATGGATTTTCAATTCTATTTCATTGATCTATATATCTGTCCTTGGGCCAATACCATGCTGTCTTGATTATTATTGCTTTGTAGTAAGTTTTGAAATTGAGACGTGTGAGTCCTATGTTGTTCTCCTTCTTCGGGATTGTTCTGGCTGTCCTAGGTGCTCACAATTCCATATAAAATTTAGAATCTTGTCAATTTCTGCAAAGAAGTAAGCTGGAATTTGATAGGGGAATGTATTGAATCTGTAGATTAATTTGGGGTGTATTGCCTTCTTAATAATGTTAAGTCTTCTGATTCATGAACATGGGATATTTTCCCAATTATTTAGATCTTTTTTCCCAACAATATTTTATAGTTTCAAAGTATAAGTTTTGCACTTCTTCTGTGAAATCCATTCCTATTCTATTCTTTTTGATGCTATTGCTAATGGAATTGTTTTCTCAATTTCATTTTTGGATTTTTCATTGCAAGTATATAGAAATAAAATTGATCTTTGCATATTGATCTTTTATCTCGCAACCTTGCTGAACTGTTAGTTTTTTTGTTTTGTTTTGTTTTTTTAGTGGAATCTTTAGAATTTTCTATATATAAGATAATGTCATCTGCAAATAGAGATCGTTTTACTTCTTCTTTTCTAATCCTGTACTTCTTTTTCTTGCCTTATTGGCCTGGTTACAACCTCTAGTATGTTGTTGAATAGAAGTGGTGAGAGCGGGCATCCTTGTCTCATTCCTCATCTGAGGTAGAAAGCATCCAGTCTTTCACCATTAAGTAGGATGTTAGCTTTGTCAGGTTGAAGAAATTCCCTTCTACTCCTAGATTATTTAGTGTTTTTATTATGAAAGTGTTGGATTTTGTCGAGTACTTTTTCTGCATCAATTGAGATAAGCATGTGATTTTTGCTTTTTATTTTTATTGATATGATATACTACATGAATGGATTTTTGGATGGTAAACCAACCTTGCATTCCTGAGATAAATCCCACTTGGTCGTGGTGTGTAATTCTTTCTATTCTTTACGTTGCTGGATTTGGTATGCTAGTATTTTGTTGATTTGTTTGTTTGTTTGTTTTTGCGTCCATGTCCATTATAATGACACTGGTCTATATCCTCTCTCTGAAGTCTCTCTGGTTTGGTATCCGGGTGGTAATGGCCTTATAGGACAAGCTGGGAAGTGTTCCCTCCTCTTCTATTTTTTTGGGAAGAATTTATGAAAATTGGTATTGGGCGCCTGGGCAGCTCAGTCAGTTAAGCGACTGCCTTCGGCTCAGGTCATGATCCTGGAGTCCTGGGATCGAGTCCCACGTCGGGCTCCCAGCTCGGCGAGAAGCCTGCTTCTCCCTCTCCCTCTGCTGTTCCCCCTGTTTGTGTTCCCTCTCTCTCTCTGTCAAATAAATAAAATCTTAAAAAAAAAAAAAAGATGCACTTACAAACTTATGGGCGCCTGGGTGGCTCAGTCGGTTAAGCGACTGCCTTTGGCTCAGGTCATGATCCTGGAGTTCTGGGATCAAGTCCCACATCGGGCTCCCTGCTCAGCTGGGGGTCTGTTTCCCCCTCTGCCCTCTTCCCTCTCGTGCTCTCTGTCTCTCATTCTCTCTCTCTCAAATAAATAAATAAAATCTTTAAAAAAAAAAAAAGAAAAAGAAAATTCGTATTGATTCTTTAGATGTTTGTAGAATTCAGCAGGGGAGCCATCTGGGTGTGGGCTTTTTTGTGTATGAGTAATATTTTGCTTGCCAATTCTATGTATTGCCTTGTTATAGGCATTTCAGATCGTCTCCTTCTTTATTTCAGATTGTCTGTTTTCCTTGAGTAAGGTTTGGTAGTTTGTGCCTTTCTACTGTCTTAGATTCTTATAAGCATGTTCTTTCTGCTCTTTCAGTCATTGTTGACATTTATTGAGCTCTTCCTGTGTGCCAAGCACCTTTTTGTGCATTAGCTCATTTAGTTTTTACAAGAACTTGATGATCTAGGTAGGGCAGTTATTGTCTCCATTTTACATACCTAGACACTGAGGCAGAGAGAAGTTGAACAATGGGTCAGGGCCACACAGCCAGGCAGTAGTAGAGCTAGGATTTGAGCCTAGGCAGTCTGGCCACACAGCCCTCTCTGCTGTCCTCCCTGCTCTCCTGAGGCCCTGCTTTGTGCTAGTACAAAAATAGGTCAGACCTGGTCATTGCCCAAGTCACTCCCCAGAGACCCCAAACCTAAGAGAAAGAGGTATCTTATGCCTGACATGAGCAAGGGGCTGGGGAAGTTGGAGTGTCAGGAAGGGCCCCATGGAGCAAGTGATGTGTGAAGCAAGCTTTGAAGGAGGGTCCAGTACAGGGGTACATGTGGCTGAGTTGTGAGTGAGGCCCTTCCGGGGCTTTTGTCTTCCATGTCTTTGTCTCTCCCAAGTGCTTAGCAAAAGAGCCTCACAGAGAACCTTCCCGTAGGATGCTGATGCCCTCTCCCCACCGGCAGGGGTTTGGAGCAGTGGGGTGGCGCCCCCTATGTCTGTTTGAATCACCAGGCCTCCGCAGTTAGCTCCTCTGGAGAGGAAAAGGCAGACCATTTGCAAGACAATTGCTAGACAGAAATCAGGAGCCACCAGACATAACTCAACATAATTATTTCTGCATAATGACTTCTGCTACTTGATTCAGTCTTGAGCAATGACTGTAATCTTTATCTGTCACAGGAAAGCTGGTGGCCGGGGAGCCCCTGTGGCTCAGTGATAGAGCCAGGAGGAAATGTGCAATTTGAGTTAATGGAGCGTCCCCAAGCAGCTGGGGAGCCAGAGCCTCCAAGGCCTCTGGAATGATGGACCCTCCTTCGGCGAGGAAGCCTGATGGCAGAGCCGGCCCCGTCTCTGAGGGGATGCAGCCCACAGGCTTTGTCAAGGATGGGGGAAGAGAATGACAGAGATGACAGGGTGTGCCCAAGTCACAGGGCCACTTAGCGACAGGGGCACACCCGGTCTGCTCTCCTGCCACCCAGTACTTGCCCCATACGAGCTGGTGTGTGTCCCAGTGGGACAGGAAGAGCTGTGGAGGAAGGTGTCTGTGTGGACTGGATATGTTCTCACCTGGCACTCAGGGCCCTGAGCTGGTCACTGAACACATTGATTGTCGAGGGCTGCCCCCAGGAGGCTGGAAGTGGTAGGGCCTTTGTAGCAGGCAGCCAACTGACCTTCACCCAAGCTCGCTGCAGCGGCATGAATCATGCAGTGTGGTGGCTGAGTGGGTCCTGGAGGGCAGGTTTCCCTGAGAGGGCTGAGGGCTGGGGGAGCACCTGCTCTGGGTCAGAGTTCCCCTGACCCAAGGGGCTGCTTGCTCACTGCATTCCCACAGCCTCCTGGAAGCTCCTGTAATTGATGGAGAGAGCAGGAATGGGTTTAGGAATTTGCATTTTTTGGCATCCCACTTAGCCACGTGTGACCATAGCAAGTGTCCCCAAGTATGTTTGCCCCTCGGTAAACTGGGGGTTAGGATGGGCTGATAGGATGGATGATAAAATTACCACTGGACACATGGGTCTAGCACATTCTGCTGCTGGCTCTGTTATTGGGTTTTGCAAAGGCGACCTTGGGGAGGGCCCTTGACCCTATCTGGGCCTGAGTTCCCTGAGTGTCAAAGCAGGGCTTCCGGAGCTGCAAGATGGCTCAGCTAAGATCATGGACTTAAAGTGCCTTTAAAAAATACGGGACAAGGGGAGCGCAGAGGACTTTTAGGGCAGTAAAACTTCTCTGTATGGTACTTTCACGGTGGACATACATCATCATACACTTGTCCAGACGCACAGAAGGTACACCAAGAGTGAGCCTTAATGCAAACTGTGGATTTGGGGTGATGATGTGTGTCGATGTAGGTTCATCAACTGTAATAAATGTGCCTGTCTCTGGCTGATCATGGGGAAGGCTGCTCAAGTGTGCTGTAAGCATTAAACTGCTCTCAGAATAAAGTCTAGGGGCGCCTGGGTGGCTCAGATGGTTGGGCATCTGCCTTCGGCTCGGGTCACGATCTCCAGGTCCTGGGATCGAGCCCCACATCGGGCTCCTGGCTCAGCGGGGAGCCTGCTTCTCCTTCTCCCTCTGCCTGTCCCCCTGCTTGTGCACATGTGCTCTCTCTCTCTTAAATGAATAAATAAAATCTTAAAAAAAAGTCTGTTTTTTAAAAATACATTATATAATGAAAAAATATATACATAAAATCTTAAATATCCATTTATACATATATATGTGTGTCTATAGACACGTGTGTGTTTGTGTGTTTGTGTTTGTGTGTATACAGTGCTGTCTAAAAGCTCAGTGACCTTCCAGTGAGAATTTCTGGTGGGAAGATGTACGGCTTTTCTTTCGAGGTCTTAGATCCCAGCAGTGAGTTTAAATAACGTGATCGGCATAGAAGTTCCATATTGGTGAAACAGGATGGAATTTTCACTCCGAGCCAAGTGCACTCTGCTTCCAGGAACGTCCATGCAATGCCTTTGGGGGCCTTCATTGTCCACCACTGATTACTTAGTGAGCGCCGCTGCATCCCAGCTGCTCAGAAGCAGAGACAGCCCCCCCCGCCCCACCGCCCTCCTTGAGCTCAGAGTCAATTGGAGGAGATACGGTCCCTCGAGCCAAGGCGTGAGGGGAGCCCCGCCAGCACCTGCACCGTCCAGGGGCCGTATTTTCTGGGGTGAATGAGCTTCTTGGCTCCCGTCCTCAGGACCACTCCAGTGAGTGCGTATAAACCGTGATCATTGCAGGAGATAACCCGCGTTAGGAGGAAATAGCTGGGAAGTGTGTTTAGATTAGGAAGAAAAATGGGGTCTCAGGTGAAGAGACGCATGACAGGGGACTGGGGGTTGAGAAGGAGCCAGCCAGAGGGGAAGGCGGGTACCCGGGGGTGTGATCTGGGCTCCATTCTGGCTCTGCCACTTGGAAGACACATGCCCTTGAGCGAGTAGTTAGCTTCTCTAAGCCTCAGTTTCCCCACCTGGAAACCAGGGTTAGTCATTATGCCTACCTCATAAGGTTGATGGAGGATTGAATTGGCTAGTGCGAATAAACGCACAGAAAGCTCTTAGCACAGCCCCCGCAGCCTAGGGACGGTAACCCTGAGAACGTTACAACTACACACCACATACAGGGTGCAGCCCGCTCACAGAAAGGGGTAAAGGAGGAGGTCAGCCATCCGCCAGCCATGCAGGGTGTGTGGAATGTGCCCGAAGCTGGTGGTGTGATGGTTGAAGGTGAGGTGGGGGAGTGGTCGGGGCACCCAGGATGCCCACGACGTGTGGACTTCTCATAGTGACCGATCGTATGACTGTGAGCCGTGGGGCTCGAGATCGGTGATGCCTTCTGGCTGTTTCTGCGTGCAGGGGTGGGAGCTTGGCTGCGGGAGCCCCTGTGAGTCCGTCCTGTGCCAGGTTGTGGTGTGCACAATCCCGGGGCCTATATGGTGACCCTGTGGGTCAGAGCGTTGGGACAGACCACGGTGACTCAAGTGATGCTGCCAATGCCCAAGCCCTGGGTGTGCGGACTGAAGAGGTCGGAGGCCACCGGCCCGCGTTCCTTTTGCTCCAGCATATGATAGCTGGTGCCCTCACCCACGGGGAGGCCTGGGTCTCCCCGGGAGACCTCTCCCATCAGTACTACGGCGGGCTTTCCTCCCTCCCGGGGCAACAGGTCCATATGCTCGGCTTGCCTGGGCCCAGGAGCCAGGGCTTTCTTGTACTCCGTGTGGGGCTCACAAAAGCTGTGGTCCCCCCAGTACGCACACAGAAGCTACCAGAAAGGCAGTAGGCTCTGGGCCGGGGCTGTACGCACCCTAAGTGACCTGTTGTTCCTCTCTCCCAGGGCATGGTCTAGCAGCCCTGACAAGGTTGTGGAACCTGCCCCCAGAGCTTCTGGTCCTGACTGTCTCCACCTCCACTTGGCCTTGGGTAAGTCACTTTGGGAGGCCAGAGGGGCCTGGAAGCAGGGGAGGACCTGTGGGTGGGGTGGGGGTTCTGCCACTCTGTGGGGTCCTGCCTGTGGCTGGCATGTGAGGATTTCACCCAGCTCAGTGGGAAGAGATCAGGAGTCGGGGACAGCCTGCCTGGCACACCCATGAAGTGGTCGGGAAACTGAGACTCTGGGATGCAAAGAACCCACCCAGGTCCCGTGATCATCTCGGTTCCGCCTGAAGCCGGCCAGGTCTCTCTGGTAGGTCATTTGGCCTGGGGTACTTTGACTTGGGATTCCTGAAAGCTTCTATCTCCCAGGCCCTGCCCACCTCCTACCCACAGAGGGGAAGAGCTCCCTTCCCAGGGCCCCAGGGCTGAGTCTCCCCACCCCACCTCCCTTCTCCCCCAGGCCTCCCTGGGGCCTCGGAAACCTTGGGTTCAAAGTCCTCTTCTCTGGCCCCACCCCTGTCCTCCCAGACTTTTCTCTGGCTCCTCAGGACTTCTCCCAGCCCCTCTGCTTTGCTGCCCTTCCTGCCTCCCCTAGAGACTGACCGCCCTTTCTCACTCACAGCCCCACGCCCCTCCTGCCCTCCAGCGTGGCAAGGCCCTCACCAGGCCTGGCCCCCAAACCTGGAGCCGGCTGCTTTCCTCTCAGGGAAGGGGTCAAGTCCACAGAAATTAACATGACCTACCAGCCCTTGGTCTGTTTGAATCCAGCACCCTCCCGGCCCCGCCTCTCACCACTGCCTGCTTGGGTTCTGGGGAAGCTCTAGCGATAGCAGAGGGCCTGCAATGTTCGAAAGTGCCACCCAGCCCCCAGGCCTTTGCTCAGTGGCGCCTCTGCGTAGACCACTGTCCCCTCTCTTGGCCCACTCCTGTCCATCCCATACAGCTGAGCTCAGGGGTGGCGTCCTTTCTCAAAGCCTTCCTGACCCGGGGCTGAGCCCATTGCCTGTCCTCTGTCCTCTAGAGGCACTCCCTAGGGCTCTCTTGCCACCAGGTGGCTCCCCCACCAGGAAGTGCTGACTGAGCACTGAACAAACCCCCCGCTGGGGGGCCCCCCCGGACCGGCCCGCCTCTGTTTTGCTGTCTGTCGCTCCTGCTGAGCTCAGGGTTCGGTTCTGTTCCCAAGTGAGGAAGGAGGTGGCGAGTGGGAGAAAGGCCTCTGCCCTTGGGTTTGTGCAGTCTGGGTCCCGCTGGGCCCACTTGACAGCCTCCCCGCCTCATCTGTGAGGGGGTCAGTCACGCCTCCCTCTTGGGTGGTTACAAGAGTAGAGGTGTGGGGAAGCCTCAGCCGCCCTACAGCCCCCCTTCCTCTTCCTCCCCCTGCCCGGCTTGGTAATTATTACAGTGACTGTCATTAGTCATCGGCCCTGCCCTGCTCTGCCCGGCCCACCCCAGTGCTGTGAGCCCCGTCGAGGCCAGGGGTGTGGGGTCTGTGGCCGACGGCCACCCGGCGGGATGAGGCAGCATCAGGGAAGGGCCACTGGGGGCTCAGCCCTGCAGGGTCAGGCCCAGCCCCGGAGAGCCTGCCTCAGAGCCCTCGCAGAAAGTCTGGACTTTTCTAGGCCTTCCGAGCGTGTAATTCTCACCTTCCACCCAGAAGGAATCACCTTTAAGGCTCAGCTGTGAGGCTACGATTTGCACCCAAAACCTGCCTTAATTTCCACCTTAATAAACCACCCTAGGGTTGCTGGGTGCCCAGCACTATAGCCCTGAGGGGGTCTGAGGGGTCTGAGGGGCCTGAGGAGGCTGAGGGGGCTGCAAGCCTGGGGAGGGCAGAGGCCAAGCTGCTGGTTTCACGTGAGTACCCCCAGCAGATGTGAGCGTGTGCCCGCAGGTCAGACCAACAGACTCCCAGCAGAGCCCCCAGAGAGCACAGCACGTCTCCCTGCTCCCTGCCCCCACAGGAAGCCTGCATCCCTTGGGTATGGGGGGTCCCCCCATCTCTTGCTTGGATGTCCTTCCTTCTCTCATCTGTCCTCTTCACCTTTGTGAAAGTGCTCCCGGGGTTGCCTCTGCCTCAGGGGATAGATGAGCGTGGAAAGTGTGGCTTTCACTAGTTCGATCTCCTTCCGCCAGCTCTTTGGGAGCTGGGAAACGAGCAAATGGGGCTGTGCGTTACCCGGACCTTGTCTGCGTGCAGGCACATCTCAGAGACGCTGCAGCCTCCGTTCCGGACCACAGCCATAGGCGAATGTCCCAGTAAAGTGAGTCAGTGAATGTTTTGGTTTCCCAGTGCATATAAAAGTTATATTTATACTATACTGTAGTCTATTAAGTGTGAAATAGCAGTATGTCTAAAAAAAAACAATGCACGTACCTTCATTTAAAAATACTTCATTGCTAAAAAATGCTAATCATCATCTGGGCTTTCAGTGATTCATCATCCCCGATCAGAGAATCACCGTAACAAATGTAATCATAATGAAGTTGTTTGAAATATTGCAAGAATTACCAAAATGTGCCACAGAGACACGAAGTCAGCAAATGCTCTTGGGCAATGCCATTGATAGACGTACTTGATACACAGTTGCCACAGATCTTCAGTTTGTAAACCATGCATTATCCATGGAACACCTGGGAGGCTCAGTCAGTTAAGCGTCTGCCTTGGGCTCAGGTCATGATCCCAGAGTCCCACATCGGGCTCCTTGCTCACAAGTGGGGAGTTTCCTTCTCCCTCTGCCTGCTGCCCCCCCTGCTTGTGCTCTCTCTCTCTCTCTCTGACAAATAAATACATAAAATCTTTAGGAAAAAAAAGCATTATCTGCGAGGTGTAAGAAAGCAAAGCACAATAAAACCGAGGTATACCTGTACACGCATCCCAACTAGAGGCGGGGTTGGGGTTGGGGGAGGCTTGTGGCCAGGTCAGGTCCTGCTGAGGCTCGTAGCTAGATGTCAGGACGCTGGAGCAGGCACAGGGGCCCAAAGGGGGCCGAGGAGTGTCTCTTCCCAGCCCAGGGTTCCAGTGCCCACAGCAAAGGCCTGCTAACCCCCACCCCCACCACTACCACCAAGAGATAAGGAACTCAGATGGTACTTCTGATACATCGGTGTCCTTAGCCGTGGATGTCCTAGGTCAGGTGATGGCAAATGGGAGGACCCCTTCTCTTTGCTCCCAGGTACTGGAGAAGCACCTGGGTGTGAGGCCATGGGTTCCAGCCTTCCCCCCAGCAACCCTGTGTTTGTTTACTTAACAGATACTTATTGATCACACACTCTGTGCCAGGAAGCGTCTAGGCTCTGGGCTTCCAATAGAGAACAAACCAGAATAAAGCCTGGCCCCGGGGACCTTGCATTCTAGTTCTGGGGGGAGAGAGACAATGAACTCAATAAAATATAAAGAAAAAATCAAGGAGGACAGGAGAATAAAGAATTTGTGTTGGGGTTTCAGCTTGGATATAGTACTAGGGAAGGCCTCGTTGGGAAGCGGGTTGAGGAAAGACCTGAAGGAGGGAAGGGAGCAATTTTATATCTGAGGAACAGCCAGTGCAAAGGGCTTGTGGCAGACGTACGCCCGAGTCATTAAGGAGCAGCAAGAAGATCACTGTCACTGCATGGGGATGGGCAGGTGCAGGGATAGATGGCCAGGCAGGTGGGATGGGAGGGGGTGTAGGTCATACACGGGGACAGGACACCTGCAACGCTAACCCGATGAGGAATATGGGTGATATCGCGGTATCTCAGTGCTGCCCAAATCAAACCATACAAGGCACCTCCTCAGTCCTTTAAATAGTGACCCCCTCCTCAAAAATCTCATAATTGTTGCTTACAGAGATTTGTCTAGCCACAGTTCTGCTGGGAGATGTTAGGTGAACAGGGGCATGGAGATTTGGGGTTTTGCAGAAGTGGATAGGAGAGCATGATGCCGGACTGACCTCTCCTCTGGCTGCCGGGCTTGCAGCCCGCGGAAGTGTTGCTCGTCTGCAGGTCCCAGGGAGCCATCCACGGGCCGCTCTGAAGTGGTCTGCAAAGTAGAAACGGCGCCAGTTTTGAGGCAGGGCGTTGGAAAGGGGAAATCCTTCCTGTGTTGTAAGTTGAGGGTTATTTTTAATAGTGACTTGGGATGACTTTGCAATATCGCTTCCTGTGGGCGTCTCCTTCAGGCCTCAACCACAGGGGCAGATCCTGCACGGCAAGCGTTGTGGGCAGCGTGGGCACAGGGTTGCTGGGGGGCACGCGGGTGCACACACACACACATGCACGCGCACCATGGGCATGCACAGCTCGGCTTGGCATTCTCACCCGCTGGGGAATCCATGGAAGGGCTGTTGTCCTGGCCCGAATCAGGACTGCCAGCCCCAGGCAAGGGAATCACTGCCCTCAGCGTCCGTGAGCTTCCACTCCGGGTAGGTTTCTGCGTCCTGTTGGGGAGGAAGGGTGCTTTAACTGCCAGTCAGCCCTTGCTCGGCGCCGAAAGGGCGGGACACAGACGGAACCTCCGCATCCGAGTGAACGAATGAATGATCAAGCCCAAGATCTTGCTGCTTGTTGGCGCCTGGGCCGGGGCCCCCTCCCAGGTCTGCGTCCACGCAGACCCTCCCTGCCATGACGCAGGCCCCTCAGGGTGGCCCGCACTGATCCTTCTCACTTGCCGAAGCCCAGATTTCCGGGTCAGCCCGGATTTCACGTTTTCTGTCCTGTGGACCCCTTGACTCTTCTTGGACCTATCAGACCACACGTGCAGGTTTGTGGCTAAAAAGTCCTCTCCAGGAGCATACTGCACGAAGGTTTGCTCTGGTGGCTGCACCTGGGACCCCGTAGGGTCTCCAGGAGACTGGCTCTTTCCCTGAAGTTCAAGACTCGGTTGGAAAGTCTCGGGTGGGAAATTCAGAGACCTGGTGCACCAGCAAGAGGGGCTCCGCGGGGCCGGGTCAAGTTCACTGCGCAAAGGCTGGGCCTACAGAGGAGCTGGGGGTCGTCAGCCCCACCTTTCCTCCCTCCCTCCCTGACTTCCTTCTTCTTACCGAGTGCCAAGTACTGCAGTCTTCCCGTGTTTCAGGCATGGTGCTAATTGGTTACAGGCTTACTCCCAGCTGCTCTCTGGGTGAACGGAACTCAGCTCTGTGTCCTTGGGGAAAAAAGTTAGGAAAGGACGTGGGCCCCAGCCTGAAAGCTAGTCCGTCCGTTCCTCCTGGAACGCTGCCTTCCTTTGCTCCCCCTCATGCCACCAGCCCTGGAGCTGGGTGCCTGGCTAGCAGAGGAGCTCCCTTGGTGTAGAGAAGAAGGAAGGGATTCATGCCTTGTTTCCCCGCCTGGACTGGAAGCAGTCCGAGAGCCTCCCGTCCTTCTGTGTGTCCCCAGCACTTAGCGCGCTGTTTTTCACTAGGTACGAGCTCAGTTAATGCGTGTGGATCGACACTGTGCGCGAGTTTGCGCATCGGTCTCCGCTCTCCCTGTGGAATCTATGGCTCCTGGTGTTGTGATTTAAAAGTTAAAAGGGCAAAGGGCAACTTTTATGAGCTGTCTGCCCTCTGGATTATAAACACGCTCCCTAATGACAAGCTAGGACCGCAGCTGCTACGGTCCCCAAGGGCAGATGGCGCATCCCCGTTCGGGCGCCTAGCGTTTTAGCCGGGCTGATGCTGTTTGTGTTGAGAATGACTTACTGTTTTTATTTCTTCCCAAAGACATTAAACATGAATCAAATAGCATATGAGATGATTCACTGGAAGTTTCCTTCCACGTTTAAAAAAAAAAAAAAACAAGAAAAAATTTCTGGATTAGGGAGCTGAGCCATGAGCAAGCTATACACCGGCCTTTGGCGGCAGCCGGGCCCCCAAGAGCTCTGCCATGGGCCGCACCTCGTGGAGTGGACCTTCCTGGGGACAGAGCCACTTGTCGGCGCCCACAAACCCCCAGCGGGCCATGAGTGTGTGTGCATGTGTGATATATACAAGTGGTGTGTGTGGTGTGGTAGGACGTGGGGTGTTTGTGTGTGTGCATGCCCCCTGTCCTGCACAGATCCCAGCAGCCCAGCTGCCTCGGAATGCTGGGGGTCGCCCTGGGCAAATTCCAGACCTCTCCTTAAGCATCTGCGAAACTCCCTGTTCTTCCGGGGATCTGTCCTGTGCAGAAACTGGCTCCTACGTGTACCTGTTTAAGTGGACCTGATAGACTCCCCAGGAGACATCATGCCCTTAGAGAAGAGCCCTTCCGCTCCCTGAGGGGTTCCCCCTCCTCTCTCCCCACCCGGGGTGGGGGTCACAGTGTCCCATGGCCAGCAGAAGCCGAGCAGTGCCGACGGAGCCTCGGGTGGCTTTGCTGGACTGGCACCTCAGGCAGCGTGAGCTGGCTGGAGGCTCTGCTCGGCCACCGGAGGACTGCCCTTTTCTTCTGTCCGTTTTTCTCATTTTCTCTGAAGAACAGGAGTTAGAGTTTCACTGACTGACACGCACTGGATGTGCCTGGGCTACTGGGATCCCAGGTTTTCACGCTCTGTGCTGGGCATGTGGGCAAGAAGTGTCTGCAAAAGTGCAGGCAGCCCACGGGCTCTAGCTGGCCTCAGCCTCAGCCTCCAGCCTCAGCCTCAGCCTCCAGCCTCAGCCTCAGCCTCCAGTCTCAGTCTCAGCCTCAGCCTCAGCCTCCAGCCTCAGCCTCAGCCTCCAGTCTCAGCCTCAGCCTCCAGTCTCAGTCTCAGCCTCAGCCTCAGCTTCCAGCCTCAGCCTCCAGTCTCAGTTTCAGCCTCCAGTCAGCCTCAGTCTCAGCCTCAGCCTCTCAGGCTCAGCCTCAGCTTCCAGCCTCAGCCTCAGCCTCAGCCAGTCTCAGTCTCAGCCTCAGCCTCCAGTCTCAGTCTCAGCCTCAGCCTCAGCTTCCAGCCTCAGCCTCAGCCTCCAGTCTCAGCCTCAGCCTCCAGTCTCAGTCTCAGCCTCAGCCTCAGCCTCAGCTTCCAGCCTCAGCCTCCAGTCTCAGTCTCAGCCTCCAGTCAGCCTCAGTCTCAGCCTCAGCCTCTCAGCCTCAGCCTCAGCCAGTCTCAGTCTCAGCCTCAGCCTCCAGTCTCAGTCTCAGTCTCAGTCTCAGCCTCAGCCTCCAGCCTCAGCCTCCACCAGTCTCATCCTCAGCCTCCAGT
>NW_023270305.1:620793-697259 GCF_011800145.1 Mirounga leonina
AGCCTCAGCTTCCAGCCTCAGCCTCCAGTCTCAGCCTCAGCCTCAGCCTCCAGCCTCAGCCTCCAGCCTGGCTCTGCTTGATACTGCAATTAAGCTCATTAAGTTCATCACACATTTCTTTTATCCTAAAAGCTGTGATGTTACCTCCAGGTATTAGTCTGATGTTTCAAATTTGTCGGTCCTTTTACGTCCTTCATTTCCCTTTATCCGCACGGCTCCATGGTCACATCAGCAGGCGTGGACTGTTATTCCCATTTAGTTTCGGAAGCCGAGGCCCAGAGAAGTTATGAGACAGCCAAGACCGTAGGGCGAGGCGGGGGAGCCTGGGAAGAGCCGGGCCGGCCATTTTCCGCGCACCTGCTACCCCGTGTGGCCCCTTCCGTGCACAGCTGCCACCGAGTGGCCGTTCTGGTCCCACGACGGAGGAGCGAGCAGACGCTGATCTGAGGCTCCGAGCCTGGGAACCCCCGCACCCCAGGGCCTGGCTCGGTGCGCCCTCCGCCTCCCAAGAGGCACCCCACTGGCCAGGGTGTGTAGGCACTGCCGGCGAGGATGGGCTTCCCTCCTGCGGGGGGTGGAAGGACTGGGGTTCACATCCTGGCCAGGAGCATCGGCGCGAGATCGGGGACTCGCTCTGTCACGTGCCGTGCGGATCTGTCCCACGCAGGCTGGCTGGTGCTGGAGTCATTCTGCGACCAGACACGCGTAGCCCGGAGGCATTTACGCAGCTATGTGGGGGCTGCTCTCCCCGTCTCCACACATATACGCGCAGCTGAGCCGGGTGGGGGCCCTCCACCAGCTCTGTGACCCCAGGGCGGACTGAAGCCGGGTCAGATCTATGGGGGAGGGGGCTTCTGAAATCTCAGACTGGCTCCTGCCTTCAGGCCCCACGGACCGGTCTACTGGGGCGTCTTAGATTTCCGTTGAAAGAGCAGTTAGCCCTGGTGGGCTCCAGATCCCTGCAAGGGCGATGTAGGGCGATTCCCGGGTGTGGATGATCGAACAATGATAAAGTCTGAGTCCTCAGCTGGTTGTCTCGTTCCGAGTGCTTCACAGGGCTTGGGCCTTTGCCGGGGATGGTGAGGGGACATGGCCAGCCTCGCCTTCTCCAGTTCCCTCTTGTTTCTGTCCTGGACCCTCTCCTCAATGTTGCATTGTTCCACAGTCATGCTCACCGGGAATGTCGCAGCCTCTGTGGCCTAGGGTGGACTCTCCCTGCCCCTCTCCGCAGCACACGCTCTTTCCTTCATCCGCCCACCTGGAGGACTCCCGGGAGCCTTTAAGCCTGGCTCAGACCTCACCGGTCAGACCTCGTGACCATTGTTCGGGGACAGGCTAGCTCTGCTCCCGCTCTCCCGGTCCCTCTTAAGTAAGCCTCACGGTGCACAGTACCCCGTGGCTCAGGGGCGTGCTTGGGGGAAGGGGACTCCAGGCACCTGCGGAGGGTCTTTGTTGTTCATCCAGCTGTTCCCACACTGGCACAGAGGGAAATGGAACTGTTGGAAACGTTTGCTGGCACAAGGGCGCACATTCAGAAACTTCCAATTGCCCACTCCAGCCTGACAGGGATGAACTCCCACCGGAAGCCCCAGAATCTGGAACTCACATATGGGTGGTCCTATGCAGCGGTTTTGGTGTTAAGAAAAAATCCTGTGGTCTTGTTTTGAATCCTGCCTAGAGTTCTCTTCCTGTTGGGTTAGCAGATTCTACAAGGGGGAGGATCGTTCTACTGGGCATTTTCTCTTCCTCTCCTCTCTGGCTTTTCTCCCCAGAGGCTCATTTATGTCCATTCCAGTAAGCTACCTTCCTCCACTGGGCAAGCAGCTCCGGGTGCTCCTCCCTAGGAGACTCCAAGAGCCACGAAGTTGCTCTGGGTGAAAGATCCCAGCTGGAGGGGGCAGTGAGGACCCTGGCCGAGGACCACATAGCTGGGGGCGGGTTCATGGAGGGAGGAAGGAGATGGCATGGGTTTGGTGATTGGACCCCGGGGTCTGACATGCCCCAGGCAGGCCCCCTGCTCTGCTATGGCTGTTTCTGGGCCAGCAAATGGAGCTTTTCCCAAAATACCAAGTCTGGATTACAGAATGTCCCTTCTTAGAGCTTCAAATCTGGGCAAGAGAGCACTTTACCATCCTGATCCATGATGTTCCTTCCTGAGAAGTCACAGAATGTTGAAGCAAGGGGGTCCTAGAAGAAACCCATTCACTCCTCCATCTACTCATCCATTCAGGCGTTGTGCTAGGCCCTCGGAACACACAGCCATTACTTCAGAGAGATTTACTGAGCACCCATTGTGTGCCAAGCCCTGTTCTGGGCAGTGTGGGGGTACAGTGTGAACAAAAGGAGACAGAGACAATAAATGTATCAATATGGCGCCAAGTAGTAGGGAACCCTATGACAAGGGGGCAGGATGAGGGACTAGGGCGTGAGGGCTGATGCTATTTGAGATGGGTTCCGTGGAGGAGGCACCCCCTTAAGCAAAGACATGAACGTTGAGGGAATGCACCTTGAGATCAGGTGGAGGGAACAGCAAATGCAAAGGCCTTGAGGCTAGAACATGCTTTGGCATGAATGAGGTATTCTCTTTCCTCAATAAGCTCACAATCTGAGGGAAAAATACAAGTAAGTGATGTTATAAAAGCTGAGGTCATAATAGAAATAGGTTAAAAATTGGTATCGGGATGCAAAAGGAAGAGTAATTGTTGGGGGCTGCGACGTGCATCTCTGAAGAGGTAACTTGTGAGTTGGGCTTTGGAGGTTGAGTAGGAGTTTGCTGGGCAGCCGAGGCGAGCAGCCACATGGATGAACCAGTGTTTTCAGAGGCATGAGGTGTGTGGGGAGAGCATGGCTCTCCCCCTCCTATTGCATTAGCAGCTTCTTCGAGGGAGAAAGAGTGGTCTCTTCAGGGTTTCTCTCTCCTTTTCTCCACCTTTTCCTTTCTCTCAGCCTCACTGAGGGCATTTCAACCTGTGCTGAGTGGAGGAAAGCTCAAGACAGGGAGGGGAGTTCTATGTCTCAGCCAACTCCCTCCCTTGCTCCCTCCCTTCCTCCGTTTTTTTTTTTAAGCTTTTGGGGAGTCATGAGGATTTAAGCTGCTGGGGATGGGTGCAGAAGTCGAGAGGGTTTTCAGTGGGATTTCTCAACCAAAGGTCGCTGGCCTGGAGCCCATCCAGCTGGTAAAACTGGATGCAGCAGGTTTTCAGGAAGCCCTCTGAAAACAGGTTCCTGGAAGTCAGCAGGCTGAGTCTGGATCTGGGCACACCCTGTAACTATCGGCTCCGGAGGGGCCTGCCGTGGACCGCCTCTGTCCCCAGATCTCGCTCGGGCTTCGGCTGTTCTCCCTCGAGAACACTTTCTACCCTCCTGACCTGGGCCATCATTGCTGCTGGCCTCTAGGAAAGTTCTTGAAGCTGCTGGAAATAGAAACTTGTGGACTCATGTAAATGCCATGATCTTTCATTCCTGGGCCCGAGGAGGGAGATAAAGAGTGCCTCCCCCAGCTGGGTCGCAGTAGCAATGGGCCTGTAAATAGGGTGCTGATGAGCTCCAAGAGTCCCTTTTTGGTAGCCCCAGATCTGCAGTGTCCCAAGGATCTACCGGGGGCTGAGCAGCCAGTAGAAATAGAGTATCGACCGCGTTCATATGTCATTTTAGCTTTTCTAGTAGCCACATTAAGAAGGTAAAATGAAACAGATGAGATTAGTGTCACCAACGTGATTCATTTAACCCACGATATCGCAAACGGTGTCACTAGTCATTCCACATGTAATCAGGATAGCAAAATCACCATGAGATACTTTACATTATTTTTATGTGGTAAGTCCTCAAAAGCCAGTGTGTATTTTACTCTTGGGGCACATATATGAATTCAGACGGGCCACATTTTATGTGCTCAATCGCCACATGTGGCTGGTGATTACTGACTTGGACAAATCTAGTTTATAGACAGAAACGGAGGCACCCGCGACGTGGAGGAGGCGTGGCAGGGGGCGGGGCCGGGAAGGCGGGGTCTCCAGCCGGGTCCCCAGGAGTCAGCCTGCCTGCGCCCTCTAGCGTCCGCCCAGCCGTGTTGCAGCCTGAGCCGCCCCAAGCGTGCTGTTCCTGCTGGGGTTCTGGAAGGTGTCACAGACCCCCTGGGACAGGACCGACCCCTCCTCAGAGCAGCTGCACTAGAAGCCCAGGCTGCCTGCAGCTTGCCTCTCACCCACTGCCTTGGAGAAAAGAAGGACAAATTCTCAGCATCTGTCCATTTGTTAATGGGTCACCAGGGGAAAGAACGACTCGGGTCTTGTGCTGCACGAGGAACAGCACAAACTGCCTGTTCTCTGCTGGTCCCTTCAGCCCCGACTTTCCTGTTCGAGCCCAGACAGAATAAGTGCGCGTCGCCAAAAGAGCCGTCTGGTCCCTTGAAGTTCAGATTCACTGCGGATGCCCCTTCAGCCTCATCCTGAGCTGGGGCCTTTCATAAGGACTTGCTTCCTCCCGTCTTTCCCATCGTTTTCCCTCCGAGTGTTTGTAAGTCGGCTTGGCCCAGCGAGCTGTGGAGATCCAAACTGATGAAAGCATTTTAAAGCAATGACTGAAATGTCAACCCATGCCATCAGCCGGTGTGGAGCTGTGATTAATGACACATTCGGTACTTGGTTCCCTGGAGCCTCACCGAGCAGTTGGTAGAACTGTGCCATTAAAAAGGCTTTAATTTGCAGGCGATGCCTACTTTGGGTTAAATATTTTCATAGGGCTCCCCAGCTACATGTTTGCCCCCCCCTTTTTTTTGAACAATTTAGCACATTAAGAACAATGGAGTAACCGAGAGCCAGAGAGATGGATGGATGTAAATGCTACATTAACTGTCTCCCCATTCTGCCATTACTGGGAATTAAAATGTGATCTTTGACGCATTCAGAAGGCTGTTGCCTGTCTGATCCGAGCCCTGCTTGGTCATGAAGCTTTTCAAGCCAAGTGAGAGGTGGCTCTGATCTCGAATTGATGACCCTTCCTGGCACGCCCATTCTTCACCCCATCTGTCAACGGAGAGGAGAGTAAGATTTTCGGGTCCTCAGATGAAGGATGGGTGTGTGCCTGGGCACCGGGGCTGGGGGGCCATTTCTGCTGAGAAACGGGGGTGGTTGCTTTGTCTTTGCAGAAAGGCTGGCTTGTTCTCATCCATCTTCCCAGCCAGCCAGTCGTCAATCATGGTTCCTTGGCTTAATTAGTAACAGAGGGGTCACTGTGCATGCAGCATTCCACCGTCCCAGGTCCCTGAGAGGCCGCGTGCTTTGGGCTGAGAGCCTCCAGGAGAGAGCTAAAATGAGGCTCTCTGTATTAACTGTTTCGTCTGTGTCTTTGGTAAGCACATGTGAGCTGGCCCAGGAAGGGACTGGCAGTGCATGAGGAGCTATATTTCGTCTTCACGGGCCCCACTTCATGGTGGCGGGGGATACCAGCTGGGAGCACCGTGGTGGCCTCCATCACTGCCCATGGACCTGGTCAATGAAGGGGCCCTGGGGAAGGTCGCAGACAAGCACGTGCCCCACGGAAACCTCATTTGTCTCTAAGATGGAGATAACATTGCACCCTCCCAACCTGGCCAAGTGTGACCCCCATCTTCCCAGCACCTGGAATCTGCCTAGAAGTGGCGTGTGGGGGGTCGACCTCCAGTGGCTTTTTGGTTTTTGTTTTTGTTTTGTTTGTTTTAGTAGGCTCCATGCCCAGGGTGGAGTCCAGTGTGGGGCTTGAACTCACAACCCTGAGATCAAGACCTGAGCTGAAATCGAGTTGGACGCTTAACCGATGGAGCCGCCCAGGCGCCCCGATCTCCAGTGGCTTTTAAAGTCCTCCTTATCGTTCAGTTTTGATTCCACATGCTGTCTTCCTAGGCAGACTGCCTAGTCCCCCCGCCCCTGTGGGAATGAATGATTCCTCCCTGGAGCACCACCCCCATCCGTAGGCACCTGTGTCGTAAGCAGCCCAGAGCACTGAGAACCAGGAGGTGCATCCCTAGGCATTCAGAGGGCCCGAGGGACTCCAGTAGATGCATAACCACTGTGAGCCCAGCCTGGCGCCAGGCCCTGGGAACGTGCTGAGGGCAAGGGTGCCTGCACTTCTGGGTTTGGGCTTTTGGGGAGCAGAGCACCGGCTTGGGGACACGTGCGGGCAAGCATCAGGACTCAGGACACAGTGCGGGTCTGGTGAGGCACACAGATTTGTAGACCACACATTTCCGGAATATTCCAGGGAATGCTGTACCCCCTTCCCGGACCCTTTTGCCTTTCTTGGGAGGGGTTGCTGCTTGTGATGAGAGACTCCCCCACCTCGAATATAGACACAGGAATCTTCAGCCTGGGACCTCCAGACCCAGGGATCTTAGACTGTCAGACCAGGAAGGGACCCTAGTCCGGGAAGGAGGCCCTCTCACCGCACACAGCCCTCCCAGGAATGCCCTCCACCCCCGACTTGGAAGCACTTTGAGAAGGAGGGGCTGGGAGGGGGGAATCTCAGTCTTGTGGGTCAGCTTCAGGGACACACGTGGAAAGGAGCTGGCAAACCCGGGCACACCGCCGAGCCCTCTGCCTGTGACCTTCCAGCTTTGGGTTGACCGTACTGGTCCCTCTCCCTAATCTGGTACTGTCCTTTCCATAAACATGTGTTCTCTCAGGCAGAGGAGGTGTTGGGGGTTTGGAATTTCTGTGGGACCTGTGATAAATCACAGATACATTCTGAGGCAAACCGATAGCAGCGTTCTGAGCGGTGATTTGGTCTTCAGTGAGGGGAGTGGATTCTAAATCCTGAGCCCTCAGAGCCTAGAACTTGACAGAAAGCCGCTTGTTTCCATGGTGAAGAAGATAGGATGCCAGTCAGGGTAAAGGATGTGCCATTAACGATCCAAGGTGGCCTGGGGAAGGTGTTGTTCGTGGCCACGTGGCCCTCCCATGGACCAGCCTCCCCGTGGCTGCCTGCAGCAGGATGTGGGGTGTGGGCCAGACAGCCCGGGCCAAGTGCTGGCTTTGCCTGCAGAGCTTGCTGGCGGGTCGGGAGGGAGGCTGTGGGGACCTCCGGGTGCCTGGCCCCCACAGACACTAAGGGCACTTGCTGATCGGGTCACTGTCCAGGGGCAGCCGAGTCAGCGTCCCAGGGCTGTCGTAACCAAGGGACACAGACCAGGCAGCTTCAAAAACAGGAATTTGCTTTCTCCCAATTCCGGGGGCCAGAAGTCTACGACCAAGGTGTCGCAGGTTTGGTCCCTTCTGAGGCCTCTCCTTGGCTCGCAGACGGCTGTCTTCTTGCTGTGACCTCATGTGGCCTTCCGTCTGTGTCTTTTTTTCTTTTTTAAGATTTTTTTTTTAATTTATTTGAGATAGAGAGTGAGAGAGAATGAGCAGAGGGAGAGGCAGACTCCCCGCTGAGCAGGGAGCCCGACGCGGGGCTCGATCCCAGGACCCTGGGATCATGACCTGAGCCGAAGGCAGACGCTTAACCAACTGAGCCACCCAGGCGCCCCAAGAGAGGGAAAACAAGCAGGGGCAGTGGGAGAGGGAGAAGCAGACTCTCCACCAAGCAGGGAGCCCGACGCGGGGCTCGATCCCAGGACCCCGGGATCATGACCTGAGCCGAAGGCAGCCGCTTAACCGACCGAGCCACCCAGGCGTCCCAGCCCTCTGTGTCCTGTAAGGCACCTGCCACGTTGAATTAGGACCCACTCCAGTGACCTCATTTTGCCTTAATTACCTCTTAGAGGCCCCGTCTCCAAATCGAGTCACATTCCGAGGTGAATTTGGGGGCCCTGGTTCAGTCCAGAATGGCAGCTGGCCCGCCCTGCTCACTCTGGTCCCCTCCCACTGGGCCCCGTGCAGTATGACGCGCCCCCTTTGAGGACACGGGGACACCCGCTGCTGGTGGGAACAGCACCAGGTCCGGACGGACGGAGTGAAGAACGAGGAGGGGCCGGTGCAGAAAGTAGCATCCGAGGCTCGGGCCCACTGCGTGCGTGGCTCTCCCGCCCTTGAAGTCTCGGCGGGGAGGTCCCGCGGGAGAGGCCTCGGACTAACTGTGGGTGTTCTGCCCCCTCCGGGCGCCGGCTAGGACACGCGCACAATTCGAGAGGAGCATGGCAAATACCAAGGCTTTGAGAGCACCTAAACTGATTAAAGGGTTGGACAATGAGTCTGTTTCAAGCCCAGGCACCTCGGACCTGGAAGTGCTCAGTCTTCAGGCTGTCCTAGGTCCCATCCGGGAGCCCCGGGCGGGTGCTGCCCAGTGCTCTGCAGACACAAAGAGGTGGGTCTGCCGGCAAGAAGCCACACAGCGAGTCACCCCGCATGGGGGCGGTCTCGGGCCACCTGCCGGGTCAGCTGACCTTTTGCAGTCCAAAATTTGCAGTTCAAAAGTCCTACGTGATAGGATCTGGAGGAGGCCGGGAGGCTGTTTAAAGAGAGCAGACAGAAGCAGGGGTGCGACTAGCAGGTTAATAGAGGGATCCTCACAGGAGCAGAGAAAGCACATGGGAGTTGGGGCAGAGGAGAGGTCCCTGGGGACAGAGAGAGCGGAGGGCATCCGTAGCCCTGAGCTCCGAGGGCTCTTTCTGCCACCTGGCTTGCCCGATCAGTGGCTTCTGCAGAGTCACCTTTGGGGGGCCCACCCAGCACCAGGGGCCTCCTGGACTCCTTGCTCCCCCTGTGGGTGTAGATGTGTGTGCGCAAGAACATGCCCCCAGGAGGCTAGCATGGGCAGGAGGTGCCTCAATGAGGGGATCAGCCTCAGGGGGCGGGTCTCAGGGTCATGCCCGAGGCTGCCTGGATCTGGTCCCCACCTTGGAGTTCGGGTGGGAGAGCCTGTGGATGGACAGATGGACGGGCAGAGAAGGATGGGCACCTGGCCTAAGGCCCTGGCAACACCCACGTGGCTTCTCCCTGTGCCCTCAGCTCCTGTCCTTGGGTTTGGTGGGCAAGGTGCCCTGGCTATGGTGCTGAGCCCTGGGGTCTGTCGTATTCGGCTGCCCTAACAAGGTACCACAGACCGGGCTGCTTAAACAGCAGGAATGTTTCCCCTCGCAGTCCTGGGGATGTGGGCAGGGTCATCTGAGGGATGTAGGGAAGCATCTATTCTAGCTTCTGAAGGCCTCCCGTGTTCCTTGGCTGGTAGATGGCTCTGTCTTCTCCCCACCTCTTCACATGTCTTCCTTCTGTACTATTTCCAAATGTCCTCTTTTTGTAAGGACACCCCAGTAACCTCATCCTAACTTGATCATTTTCGGAGTCCCCAGTTCCAAATAATGTCCTGTTCACAGGCATTAGGGGTTAAAACCTCAGCATCTTTTTTTTGTTGGGAGGTCACAGTTCAATCATAACCTGAGTGTGCCTGAGGAGACAGACCTGCCATGCTGGGCTGTCCTGGGCGCCCAGCACCACCCTAGTGCTGGGGCACATGGCCCTGCCCGCTCAGCGGGGCTGTCTGGGCACGGAGCCATCCCAGTGACCCACCATCAGGTCCGCCAAGGGGACACCTAGAAGGACCCGGGAGCTGGTCTGGGTGGGGCCCCAAGAGCATGGCAGAAAATGCAGAATCAAGAGGCAGCCACACCTCCAAATCTGGCCTGGAGCTTTTTCCCACAGGACAGAGATCTGATCTGCACCTTGGTTGTTTTTCCTCTTCCGTCAAGACACCGATTTTCACATTCACCTTTATTTTTCACGTAGAAATCAAAATGGTCATTAAAAAAAGAAAACTCTTATTAATGAACTGAGTTTCCGAAGGGACCAGAAGTTGAATCAGCGACGTGTGAACGCCAGGACTTTCTTGGCCTCCCAGAGCGTGCCACCCCAAGTCCCAGGGTGGGTCAGAGAGCTGGCTGGTGGAGGTGTGGGGTTCCCCGATCTGTACATGGTGGCCTGGACCTCCTGTGACCTCTCAGCTCCTGTGGAATGGAGATCATGTGTGTCCTCGCAGGTTCCTGGTGACCTCAGGTGCGGCAAGGACAGCTGCCCCAGTCCTTAGACATTTGCTGGCTTCCACATTTTAAGATCAGCCTATAGGTAAGGGCAGAAAGTAGAAATTGTAAACCCTGACACTGTGAAAAGAGTGGTTCTTGCAACAGAAGCTGATAAGGAAGGAAGGCGGGGGGATCCATAGCTTGATCTTATGGAGAGAGAACCAAGAATAAAGTTGCTTGATCAAGAAATAGAGGTTGGGCTATTTTTATTTTTGTTTATTAATTATTCATTTATCTTTAAAGATTTTATTTATTTGAGAGAGAGTGTGAGTGCATGAGCAGGGGGAGGGGCAGACAGAGAGGGAGAAGCAGACTGCCCCCTGAGCAGGGACCCTGGGAACACGACCTGAGCTGAAGGCAGATGCTTAACGACTGAGCCTCCCAGATGCTCCCTCTATGAAAATACATGCACAGAGTTCAACATTTTAAAGTTGCCAAAGGATTTGCAGTAAAAACTCCCCGTTCGAACCTTGTCCATCAGCCACCTCTCTCTGGGCAACGCCATGTCCAAATAGGACCTTCCAGACACAGAGACACGCACATATACATTGTTTTCTCTCTTTTTCACAAATGGTAGCAAACTCTTTGTGGGCTCTACACTTTCCCTTTTCACTTGAAAATACATCCTGGTTACTGCTTCTCGGTTTGCACAGCTGGAGTATCTTTAGCTACTCCTCCAAATGGGAGAACTGGGCGTTTGCAATTTTGAAAGACATGGCCAGGCTGCCCTCTGTAGAAGTCAGGAAAGGAACTTTATATAATTTAAAGTCATAAAAGGGCGCCTGTGTGGCTCAGTCGGCTAAGCGTCTGACTCTTGATTTCAGCTCAGGTCATGATCTCAGGGTCGTGAGATCGAGCCCCACGTTCAGGCTCTGCACTCAGCAGGGAGTTGGCTTGAGATTCACTCCCTCCGTCCCTTCCTCCCCGCTCACGCATGCTCACTCTCTCTCTCTCTCAAATAAATAAATAAAATCTTAAAAAAAAAAAAAGCTGTAAGGATAACAAGTAAAAACAGGGATATGTATTATAAAGCTAATAAAACCCAGGAGGGGGCAAAGGAGGACGTGCCAGGGAGAAGAGATGAGCTGTATCTGTTATCTTTCCTAATGAGGATGCAGTGCGTACTGTTCAGAGTTTATAAATACAGAAGCAGTTCAAAGTGGGCACCTGGGGACTGGGGCGGGGGACATTTCACTTTGGTTGTCTCGTCTTCTGTATGCTTAAAAGACGACGACTATCGTGTTACTGTCAGAGCCGGGCCATGAGATGAGGAGGGGAGGTGACAGCTGGGTTACTGTCTAGCAGTGACGTCACTGTGGGTCGCTCCTCTGTCCGGGCCGTGCGGGGACCTGCTGTGGGGAGCAGGTTCTGCGGTATTTTACTGGTCACGTTCGAGACATCGTGGACCGCCTGGTGCTAATTCTAGAGCCACCCCACCCCTACGCCCTGGCCCCGGGGAGTTTCTCAGGGGCCCTGTAGAGAGGGGACTCCTTCAAAGTTTCTGGACACCTGTTCTGAAAACAGAATGAGGTGCCCACGAACCACAGGGTCAGGGGTGCACTCAGCACAGCAGGGACTCTGCCTGGAGCGGGTGAGGCTCAGGAGCGTGAGGATGAATCCTCAAGTCTTGTACAGCCCTGGTGAACACCTCATTCCACTGATTTCAGTTGCATCCCCCCCATTTCCACATTCTCAAAGTCAGAGTGTGCCCACGAGCGGTCCCCCTTCCCGCGGGGCGTCCTAGGCGGGCTGAGCCGTCCCGGGCCCGGTGGTGGTCTCTCCGGCCACGCACCCCCCGGGCGCCCCCCGCTGACGCCCCCGCCTTGCAGGTGTGACCAGCCGCCACCATGGGCAAGCAGAACAGCAAGCTGCGGCCCGAGGTGCTGCAGGACCTGCGTGAGAACACGGAGTTCACGGACCACGAGCTGCAGGAGTGGTACAAGGGCTTCCTCAAGGACTGCCCCACCGGCCACCTGACCGTGGACGAGTTCAAGAAGATCTACGCCAACTTCTTCCCCTACGGCGACGCGTCCAAGTTCGCCGAGCACGTCTTCCGCACCTTCGACACCAACGGGGACGGCACCATCGACTTCCGGGAGTTCATCATCGCGCTCAGTGTCACGTCCCGGGGCAAGCTGGAGCAGAAGCTCAAGTGGGCCTTCAGCATGTACGACCTGGACGGCAACGGCTACATCAGCCGCAGCGAGATGCTGGAGATCGTGCAGGTAGGGGCCCCCCCGCCCCCGGTCCCCGCTGACGCCAGCCACTCCCCGGCCACCGCTTGTGAAAGTGACTGCCTGTCACCTGCCCGGGAGGGTCCTTGCCGTAGGAATGCGAAGACCCAGTGTTTCTGGATCAGGCCTGGGCTAAGGGCTTTGATCTGTTTTGTTCCTCACAACCCTGTGGGGGGGCGGGGGGCGGTTCCTTCTCTGCATTTCACAAAGTCCGAGGCTCAGAGAGGTGATGTCCTAAGAATTTACAGAGCTGAAAATTATAATGGAGAGGTCCCTGGATTCTTGCAGAAGGCACCTACTGAGACCTTCTCGAGTCCCCGTATTTGAGAATGCGACACACGGCATGTCACGTCCCCAGGAGCATGCCGTGGTAAAGGAAAACTGAAATATTAGTGGTCGTGGAATAATAAGGTCTGACACAGTAGGAACACCTCTTCGTGAGACCTTTTTTCCTCACCTTCATGCCTATCAACAGCTCTGGCAGGTGAGGCTGTTTTCCAGAAAGAAACCAAGTTTTCTTCACTTCACTGGGTGCCTGGGTTTGTGAGAGTAAAGAACCCCAGACCTGCTCCCTGGTGCCCCCCAGTGCCCTACTCCTGGAGCCTGGGGGATTCGGTTCTAGGATTCCTCAGAAGAGGCATTGTCTACATGTAAGTCTCGTCTCGGCTCAGGAGCTAAGTCTTGAGCAAAGAGCTTCAAACCCATGAACTCCTAAACCAGCTGCAAATGGCCCGAGGAGTGACCAGCCCATTTCCCTAATAGGTGGTTCTCACACGGAATAAATCAACACGGGTTTGGGGACCTCTGTGGTTCAACTGTCACTTCTGGTTCTTAGCTATAAGAGGTGATAGAAATAAGAATTCTGTCTCCCTGGAATCCTACCTACCTGTCTGTCGCCCCTTTCGCAAACGGGCATGCCTATCACTGGCTGAGAAGACCGGCCTGGCCAAAACTGGGACACGCCAGTGGGATTCTTCAAAACAGCATGTACGGGGTAGGGGTGGGCGCCATACCTGTCCAAATGGGATCTGGCTGCTATGCGGCCACACCCGTCCCCAGACCCTGAGACCCTTCCCCATGGCCTCTCAGCCTGCCGGGTGGGATTCTCACCTCCTGTACCTTTCTCAGCATGGAATGGTGTTTTAGGTACTTCAGAAGTCTGTCAAGACCCTGGAGGGGCCGCTGCTGCCTTTGGCTCTGCACTTGGATGTGCTGCGTGGCCCGGTCCCAAGAGGATGTCCTGTCCCAGGGAGACGCACACTGCCTGTGCTGTGAGGTGCTCTGAAGAGGTTCTCCATCCTTCTGGAGAGACCTGAGCTATCTGCCGGTCCTTTCTGGGGCTCGTGATGTGGTTCTCCCTATGGGTTTCAGGGACAAAATCTTTCTTGTTCTAAACGGAGGTCTAACAGTCACAGAGTAAAATGCTCACAGCTGTGTGCAGTGTGGTGGATCAGGTACATATATCCCTGTATGACCACCACCACCCTCGGTGAGTTACAGACATTCCCAGCCCCCCAGAAGGCTCCCGCAAGTTCCTTCCCGGGCACCATGCCGCCTGCCACCCCAGACAGCCCCCAGTCTCAGCGCTGTCACTGTGGTGGTGTTTTGCCTGCTCTCGAGCTTCACGTAAATTGGTCTGGCTGCCTTTGCCCAGCGTGCCATCTGTGATAGCCACCGTGGAACATTCTAGAAATGTTCCTCTAGAAAGCTGAGGAAGGGTCTTGAAGGCTGCTCGCATCTCGACCTCTTCATGCCTTGCTGTGGCCTGGGTGGAAGCTCACACCTGCCCCATCTGCTCAGGAACATTCCAGAATCTCTGAGCACATGCTTCTACGTGTCTCTTTGCAGGCTATATACAAAATGGTGTCCTCTGTGATGAAAATGCCCGAGGATGAGTCCACTCCAGAGAAACGAACGGACAAGATCTTCAGGCAGATGGACACCAACAATGACGGTAAGGAGAGTGTGTGTGTGTCTGTGTGTGTGTGTGTGCGCGCGCGCAGGGCCACTGAGAGCAGAGGTATGTTTGGAACACTTCCCTTTCCCTCGGCAGCTCCTCAGGCCTCCCCCAGCTCCCCTCTGGATTTGTGCAGCCAGGACAGCTGTCCTGAGGGAAGAGGCAGGATTCAGAGTCAGGGAGACTCTGACTCTGTCCTCAGGACATACACTGTCTCCCCTGAGCCCTAGTGTCCCTGCTTCTTAAACAGGGGAGACTGTCAGCCTCATGGATGTGTCTCAGGGAGGGGGAGGCAGGGGTGCTGACGGCACCTGGGCCCTGTTTGGGTTGGGGGGAAGGTAAGGATCAAGGGTCCTGGATGGTGGGGCCCTTGCTGTCATCCTGAGACAGCAGGCTCCCCAGTGGCCCCCGGGGGCTCTGTTGGGGTGCCTTCTCAGTGAGGCTCTGCAGGATCCACGTAAGAGCAAGCAGCCACGACCTGGTGGGTCCAGGCCTCCTGCCGGCTTTGTCAAGTGCAGTCCCAGAGTCAGGTCTGATTTGCTTTTGAACAATAAAGAAATGGGACATTTAGAATAGAAAAGGAAATACCCCCTGGGTTGTGCTGGAGATGAAAAATAAGCTAATGCAGGAGGAAATGCTCTGTAAACTCTGAAGTGCTTTTGGCAAATGAGTTTAAGGACCAAGCCAGCCCAGGGATGGGGTTTACTGTGTGACCACAGGCGGCTGAAGGTACATCGGACGCACCAGACAGCATAGGAACAGTTTCCCAAACACGGTCGCGTGTAAAATCAGACAGCCTTGTGCCTGGCATTGCCCATGGGCTGATTTAAAACCTGTCTTTCACCCTCCAGGGTAGCAGGGCGCAGAGTTTCGGGTTCCGACGGACCTGCACCGAGTCTTGGCTCTCCTCAGCCTTGGTTTCCTCCTCTGTGAAATGGGGTTCACAAATTCAGGCTCATGTGGTTGTGAGGATTCAATGAGACCATGCCCAGAAAGCTGTGAGCACAGAGTCCTGGGCACTGCGCTGTCAACCCCTCTCCCCTGCCTGAGCCTGCGCGACCCCGTCCCTTTGGAGGGCCAGCAGGGCCGTGTCTTCCCAGCTTGTCGGGGAACCTGAGTCTGTGCCCAGTGGGGCAGGGCACCTCTGTGAGCCCCAGTGTGCATCTGTCCCTGGGCCTCGGGGAGGGAAGGGAGGGTCAATGTTGGAGAGATGAGGGTGAAGGCAGGGGTGCTCAGGGGCACCCCCTCTTGAGGGGGCTGCTCAGGAGTGAGCAGGGCCCTACACTTTGTCTCACCTTCCCTGCCCCCTCCATCCAGGGGTCAGGAGTACCTGGCGGGTTTCCTCCAGCACAAACCTCTCCTGTTCACACCCCTCCTGGCTGTACGTGTGATGGGAGACTGGCCGATCGCCAGGAACACGCTAACCGCTACCGGACAGACCCAGACCGTGCTCAGGAACCCCCAGGGCCCCTCTTGCCCCCCATCGGCCCCTCACCTGCCCCGCTGTCTGCCAGGAGGAGGGGGCTGTGCTTTCAGAAGCTTCTCGATCTGAGTGGTCAGAGTTGGGGGAGTGGCGGGTAAAAGTTGCCACCAACCATAGGAGAGAAGCAAAGCCCAGTAGCCCCTCTGTGTAAGCAGAGGGTCCCGGAGAGTTTCTCCTCCTTTGAAGGGGTTGCTTCCCAGACCATCCTTGAGCCCTGGTGTTGTTTAGTCTCCGCTGGGGCCAGCCCACCTGCCCCCTGCTGGGGGCCGGGAGGAGGGGTGTCCCTCCCTGGCAGTGGGCTGGCGGGAGGTCTCTGCCTGGGGGCCTCTGGATCCTTCTCCTGGCTCCATGGTAGCAGCCCGCTGGGCGCGTCCTCCAGGCCAGGCTGCGGCTGAAGATCCTGAGCCGTGAAAGATTGGTAGCTTGCCTGTGGCGGCGTGGCCCGTGGCGGCGTGGCGCAGGCCATGAGCTCCTTAGCCCCTTTACTGCTGTCCCGCGGGGTCAATGTCACCACGGCTTCACAGCTGCAGACTCCCCCAAGGCATGAGCCCGCCGGAACAGAGCCAGCCTCAAACCTAGGTCCTTCCCCGTCGGGGTTGGGGGGTCCTGGGAGAGGGACCGCCGAGGAGGGCCCGTGGGTGTCCCCAACATCAGCTCCCCCGGAACTCACTTCAGTTTTCAAACCCGCTTTCCTACTCTTGGCCCTAGCAGCAATGGGGTCACAGTTTTGTTACCTAAAGCCTGGGGCGGCTTCTAAAAGGATTTACATTATCCCACAAGCCACAGCCCCTGTCGTACTGGGGGTGTGTCCTTTAAGTTGCCCGATGCTTTGCCATGAGCCGTGAAAGCGAAAAGGGATTTTTCCAGAAATGTGTGCAGAGCGGGTGGAGACTCACTTTGGTCCAGCTTCGGGAAGGTGCGAGACTTAGGGCAAAGGGGGCGTCCCCCGACGGGGATGGGACCTCTGGATGTGCGAAGACCACGGAGCACTGGCTGAGCCCCGCCTCTCCTCTCTCCCGTGCCACAGGCAAACTGTCGCTGGAAGAATTCATTAAAGGTGCCAAGAGCGACCCCTCCATCGTCCGCTTGTTGCAGTGTGACCCCAGCAGTGCCAGTCAGTTCTGAGGGGCCGGGCGTCCGGACAGCGGCAGAGAAACACGGGCTCGTCTCGCCGTCTAAGCTTTGCTTGCACAGGTGGATGCCTCCTCCACCATTCCTGCTCTCGGCCGGGGCCCAGGCGACACGCGGCACCTGCCCGGCCCGGTGGCTGTGCCTCCCTCCTCCACCTGGCCTCCTCCTGCCCCCACCCGGCCCCCCAGGGCGCCCCCCACCCCCCAGGGAGGTGTTTCCACACAGGCCTCACAGTTCTGGCTCCCGGGGTGTCCCCCCGCCCCAGGGAGCCCCGAGAGCACCGCTGAGGACATGGATGGGGCTTCTAAGATGGAGACAAGGCCAGCTGTTGTATGTTGTGATGGCAGGTGACCATGGGCAAGGTGGGGACGAGACCGGAGGGAGAGTAGACGGGCAAGCCCTCCCCGTGCATGGCTCCACCTCGCTCGTGGTTTCCTCTGACCAAAGCTGCTTGCACGTATAGATACCGGGGCCTCCTTCCTTTTCGTGTATAAATTATGCCTCTGGTGAAGTGAAATGTGCCGTGTAGGTCCCGTGTTTCATGCCTCCGTTGCCTGTGAAGCGTGGTTTCCCCCGTGGCCTGTGATCCGCCCCGGAGCCCGGTTATTTTGTGGTATTTATGCGCTCTCGATCTGCCCGTTTCCAAGGAAATGCATGCGTGCCCAGTGCCGTGGAGACCGTCCCGTCCACGTAGTGAATGCAGGCATCTGTGTAAGGTCTGTCGTCCTTGTTGATTGGTCTGGCATTTCCTGTATTAAAAATGATCAAATAAATGGAATTCTCCGAGTTTTGTGTTGGCCTGTGAGAGCCCCCGGGTTGCTCAGGACCCTCGGGTCAAGGTAGACTCAGCAGGGCCAGTTGCTGTCAGTAAACTCGGCCCCTCTCGTGTCCCTGTGTCCATAAATCTTGTGCAGCCTGCTCTTCAATATCTGCCCCATTCGTGCCAAGAAATACTTGTGGAAATAAAAGGTGACCGTCCCTGGCAGGTTTGACTCTCAGGCTTCTGCCTGCCTCCCTCCCCGCCCGTCCCACCCTGCCCCCATTTGATCAGCAAGGGAGCAGGACAGCACATGCCCTGCAAGGACAGAGCGGGGACCAGGGCCATCAGCACGGGCCGGGAAGGAGACCTGGTTTCTCCGGCTGTGGCTGGAGGGACACCTCTGGTCCCAGCCTCAGAAAACCGAACAGAGGTTGCTTCTACCATAGGATGTTTGTCCCACATGTCGAGAAGTCCAAAGGCAGCGTGCTGTAGGCTTGGCTAATCCAGCAGCTGGAGAGAGCATCACTGGGGCCCCCCAGGTTCCCTGCACCTTCCCCACCACCCCCGCCCCTCAATCTCGCATTTAGCTTTTGTCCTCACACTTATCTTCTCGGGGTCCCCACAGTTCAGCTGACACAGCATTCCACAGGCAAGAAGAGAAGCAACCCTGTCTTCCTCATCAGCTTCTCTTCCCATTGGCTGGAACCCAGGTCAGTCAGAACCTTGGTGGGGGTGTGAGGTGACCGTGACTGGCCAGTCAAGATGTACCCTTGGCTGAGGAGGGCTCACCTTCCCCAGAGGGCACGGCAGTGGGAAGGGCTGGACGGGACTGGAGTTCTGTTTCCGAGATGGGCCCCAGCAGTCTCACCTGCCTGCCTTGGGCTGTGGGACCTCTCAGAGCCTCGGTGTCTTCGCTGGTGGAAGGGGTGAAATGGAGAGGCGGGTGATGGAGGTAAGTGGGCAGAGCATGCAGCTCAGAGCCTGCCTCACAGGCCGTCAGGGACCGTGGCTATTTTGTTAGTAATCTTGTAAGATACATGCCTCTGAGTAGGAACACTGGGCCGTCTGCAAGTGCCTAACGAGCCAGTGGTCCTAGCAGAGGCTGGTTCACGGCGCAGCTCCCTGCGTACCCACAGCTCTGGGCCTCGGTGGGCAGCACCCTCCATTGCTAAAAATGGCAAGATCATGCCTTGACATCTCTGCCTGGCCCAGGGGGGTCTCCCCTCCCAGTGAGGAACTTGAATTTTGCAAAAAAGGTTAAATCAATACTGCTTGTTGGGGCGGGCTTCAGCGCTTGGAATGGGTTGGGAGGGGCATAGATGGGAAGGACTGCTGGAACAGGATTCTCCAGAGAAGCAGACCCAACAGGAGATCTACACACACACACACACACACACACACACACACACACACTGATGATAAGGAATTGGCTCACATGATTCTGGAGACTGAACAGTCCCAAGATCTGTAAGCTGGAGCTCCGCCCAGGAGAGCCGATGGCATAATTCAAGAAAGGGTCTGAAGGCAAGAGATCGACATTCCAGTTCAAGACCCTCAGACAGAGCAAAATTTCCCTTAACTGAGTCTTGCTCTATTCAGCCCTTCAACGAATTGGCTGAGGCCAACCCACATTGGGAAGGGCCATCTATCTGCTTTATCCAGTTGACTAACTGAAATGTTAATTTCATCCAGAAATACCCACATAGACACACCCAGAATAATGTTTAACCAGGTATCTGGGCCCCCATGACCCAGTCAAAATGGTACATAAAACTATCAGGGGCACCTGGGTGGCACAGTTGGTTAAGCGTCTGAATCTTGGTTTCCCGGCTCAGGTTGTGATCTCAGGGTTGTGAGATCGAGCCCGCATCCGGCTCCGCGCTCAGCACCAAGTCTGCTTAAGTTTATCTTTCCTTCCCCTGCCACCCCCCCCGCCTTGTGCTGCCACCCCCCCCCCCTTTGCCCCCCTTCCCCCCCCAAAAAAAAAACCCTTAAAAAAAAAAAAAAAAAAACCAAGAAACTATCACAAGTGCTTCTGCCTAAATGTGGAAGATGTGGGTCTGGGGGTCCTCGACCCTGCGCCAGCAGGAGCTCACAGAAGTCAGTGTGGCCATTCTCTAGGGAGTCCACTGCTACCTGAGAGTGAGGGGAAGTAGCCCTAAAGATGGTATCCATATGCCAGGAAAGCTCAGCTCATCCAAGGAGGAAAGAACCCACAATTGAACTCAAAACTGGTCCCAGCTACCTTCCCAGTAAGAATCCTCTATCTTGGAGCAGGCTCTTCTGGAGCAGATTGTAAGGTCTCCTGTCCCTCCCTGGTAATTTGCACTACAGGCCTGGGCCTGCCCCTTTTTCCCTGCGTCCCCATTCTCCTATGAGGGTCTCATCCTGCCTTCTCTTTGCCCTGGGGAGCCCAGACCCTCTGCCATCCTGTATGGGCACCTCAAGTTGGTTCAAGTTCCTTAGGAGTTTCTTATGTATCCCTCAGACTCTAGACTGCAGACCTAATAATGTATGTGTCTAAAGTAGGCCTTCTAGAAAGTGGCCCTGATCTGGTCTGCATTTCCTGTGACTCTGCCCAGGACCCGTGTGGTCCTGCCCAGAAAACACAGGATCCCAGTGTGCCCCAGGGGCAGCTCAAAGGCTGTGGCTCAGCTCTCCATTCCTCCTGTGGACTGAGCACCCCTGCCCCAGCACGATGTCTCCATGGACCGTTCCAGTTCTGACACCCCAGCTCAGTGTCCCCCCCCCGCCCCCCGGCCTGGAGGAAATACAGCGATAGGAACAACTCCTGAAGTAGGAACATGTTTCGAAGCCCTGGGATGTGGAGGGGAGAGTGGGGAGGTTGGGGTGTGATGTCCAAGGCCGTTCATGTGGGTAGGCCAGGGTCAACCCCCGTGAGGGCAGTGCTAACCCCCCCTTACTCTGAACCCGGGCTTTTCATTACTGCAGCCTCAGGCTTTCTCTGGGTGGGCTGGCCTCCTCGGTGGGAACCAGCATTAAGCCAGCAAAACGTGGGTCCGCGTTTGCTGAGGTTTTCCTAGGACAGATGCTGTTGAATGTATTAATGTACACGTCCCATCAGCCTGCAGCCGGGCATTGCTACCCACGTGATACAGATGGATCCACTGGGTATAGGGCAGTCACTTGCCCCAGAAAGGAGGGGCAGATGTGGGACTGGAGCCCGGGATAGGTTCCCAAGGACCCAAGCTGGGGCTCCCCCTAATTACAGAATGGTCTCAGGGAGCTGAAGCCGCCTTCAGGGCCCCACGTGTCTGGGGAAATGCAGGGCTCGTCCGTGCGTCCCTAAGTAGGGCTCAGCGGGGGCCGCGTTTGCGGCACCCAGGCCTGATCCCCGGCAGCGGCCGAGGGGCGTCCTCCCCGCGGGCCCGTTCTCAGGGCCTGGCGCCTCCGCCGCTTTCCCTCAGGCCGGATGCCCTGGGCGGTCTGCCTGGAGCCTGAGCCCCGCGGCTCGGCCTTCTCCTTGGCTCGGGGGACATCCAGAAGGCCCGTCAGAAGAGAAGGGGTGAAGGCACGGTCGGCGTGGGAGACGCAGTGGGGCGGGGGCCCTGGGAGCCTGCGCCTGGAGGGACGCGTGTTTACGGAGCGGACGCTCCACGGGCGAGCTTGGGCCATGGCCGTGCGGGTCGCCACGCAGGGCGCGGGGCCGGAGGAGCCATGCGGTGAGGGCCGCCTGACTCGCGCAGGCACCTGGGGGGAAAGGCAGCTGCCCCCGAGGCGAAGAGTGGGCCTCTCCCCCTGCATCACCCACGGGCTCTTCCCAGCAGCTTCTGAGGCTTTCCTGGGGGCTGGGGGGCGTCCCTGGGCTCAGACCCAAAGGGGAGCCGTCTCTGAGGACCCGCCCGGCCCCCCGACTCCTGCAGCTCACGAGAGGGCCCACTTGGGCCCGTCCTGGCCCGTCTCCCCTGCCCGTGGCATCGGTGCGCCCCCCGCTCGCGCGCGCACGCCCTCCGCGCGCGCACGCCCCGCCCCGCTGTTGCGCCCGGGCCGCGCTGCTCCGTTCGCGGTGCGCATGCTCCACCTGCAGGCCGCTGGCGGAGCCCCGGGAAGGGAGCGGGCTGGCCCCGCAGACCCACCGCCGGCTCCCAGCTCTCTACGAGCCGTCAGCCAGGCCCCTCAGGCTCGCTCAGGTCCCAGACGTCAGTAGCAGAATCAGAACTAGCCCCCACACCGTGCCCCCTGCACTGTGCGTGTGCCTCCGTGTGCGTCTGGGGACCAGCGGTGTGGATTTGGCCGGTCCAGGCCGGAGCGTGCGTCTGTCTGTCCGTGTGCTGGTGTCACGGACACACGGCCAGGCACGTCCCGGGCAGAGACCAGCCCAGCCCAGTTTAGGCGACAGTAGCCTTCCCTCCTCCTCCTCCCTGAACCTCATGCTCACCCACACTCCGGGCCCTTGCTAAGACTACATGCAAATGTCCCTTCCTCCAGAAAGCCCTCCCCGCCTCCCCGCAGACAGTGCCTACAGCCCCCCGCGCCCGCTCCCCTCACTCCCAGCGCTGCTTCCCTCACATGGACCTTATATTGTCCATCCATCTCCTTCCGGTCCCCTTTGCCCCTGGATCCAGTGCCAGGCCCAGCATGGGATTAGTGGCCGGGGAATGATGACTGAGAGTCGCCGCGCGGTCCATCCCTACTCCCTGGAGCTGCACCACAGCGGCCCTGGACCCCGAGGCAGAGGTACGGGTCTCAGCTTGGCCACTGAGGAGCCCCGTGACCCTGGACAAGGCCCTCCCTGTCCTCTCCTGCACGTCGGCTGCCAGAGGGAAGGGCTGCAGGGCCTCGGGGCCGGGTGAAGCCACCCCCTGGGTCGACATCTGCCCTTCAGGCTCTCCAGCTCAGAGCGAGGGCTGCCAAAGGGCTCCTCGATCCCCCGGATGTGGGGGCCATGGGACCAGAGCCAGGGTTAGGACTGGACCCCCACCCCCGTGGGGGCAGCTCTGGTGTGGGAAGAACGTGGGCCTGGGACCATGTGAAGATGGGGATGGCGCTGGTAGCCTTAGGTACCGATGCATGGAGACAGGCAGGGACCTGGACCCCAGCTCCAAGGAGAGCGCAGTGGGTGAGGGATCCCCTGAGAGCAGCGCCCCTCTGCCTCCCCTACCCCCACACTGCAGCAGGGAGGCCAAGCCTCAGCGTCACCGTCTTACAGGAGAGGACAGGGAGGGCCTTGTCCAGGGCAAGTGGGGCAGTGGGCAGGGTCACCAGGTCACCTCCGGAGGTGGCTGGGTTCCAGAGTTACCCACTCTGGAAAGGCGAGGGCGGCAAGGCTGTTCACAGGGCTGGTGCAGCAGGTGTGAGACAGGAGGGGCGACAGCTGGGCTGGGGGATGGGCTTCACCTATTGGGGCTCAGGAAGAGTTTTGGGGGGCAGTGGCCTGGTCTTGGCCCAGGCTGCCTGAAGCCCCTTCCTCAAAGCCCCAGATCCACTGCTGTGGCCGGCCCTGGATTTCCGTCTGAGCCAGAGCATGTCCTGTTCCCACGGCCCTCCTGGCACAGTCAGGGCTCTTCGGGGGCCCTGGTCAAGGGTTTGCTGAGTGACTGTGTGACCTGACAGTTTGGTCACAGCTCCCAGCTGAGCAGAGGAGCCTGGAGCACGAGGTGCTGCTGCCCCCTGGTGGCTGCAGCCGGGAGGGCGGTCTCAGGCTTGGGGTGCCGATCCCCAAGGCCTCCCCGCCTGGGTTCAGAGCCACTTGGGCCTGCCTCATACAGCTTTCTGTCCCTGTTCCACTTGTCAGATAAGGAGACTGAGGCTCCGAGGAGCACCTGACTTTCTGTGGGCCACACAGTGCCCAGAGGCTGAGGCTGGGCTCCTGATACCCAGGACTCGGAGGCCTTTCGGTAGTGTTGCCCAGTTAAATTTCAGTTTCAGACAACGAATCTCTGTCCCACGCAGAATCTTATATTTTTATTTGCTGAGTCTGGCAGCTCCCCTTGTCAAGCCAGGGAGCTGAGTGTGCACAGTCCCCGGGGGGGGTCAGAAGCTGCAGGGGCCAGGCCACCCCCAGGGCCACTCTGCTCATGACCCTCCCCATTCTAGTCAGCAGAGAGGATGAACAATGGAACGATCCTCCGCTCCCAGAAAGAGCAGCAAGGACGTCTCGGGCGTTTTCCCTCCGGGCACTACATTCCGATGAGCCTCGTTGAGCGTCCCTGACCCTCCCTCGGAACAGCTGCCAGGGAGGGACTCGAGGGACTCGAAAGCCTCGCTTGTAGGGGTCGGCGGCTACGGTGGGGCCCTGTCACTGGTAGGGAGGCAGGGGCTGGGTGTGCGCAGCTCCAGGCGCCCACTGGCCGGGGCTCAAAGCCACGGGTGCTGCTGCCGGCCCGAGTGGGAAGGAGACCGAGGGAGAGCAAGGGCCCGGAGCCACGTCCCCAGCCACGTTCCCGCCACGGCTCTTTTTCTTCAGTGAGTGACCGGGACCACAGACTGGCCAGGGAAGCGGACACCTCCTTCCTCTTAGGTCCTCCCGACTCACTGGCTCCCTTAGACGAGTCACTTGGCCTCTCTGGCTTCAAGCTCAGCAACGTCTGTGTAGGCTAGGAGCGCCAAGTGGACGTGGGAGCCACGTGGCCTGCCTCTGCCCACCGCCGTGCCATCGGACGCCCGCAATTCATTTCGGAGCCTCTCTCCTCGCTTGGGAGGCTCGTGGTCTCTGTAGTAAGATCAGTGATGCGGACACACGCAGAAGGTGCTGTGCAGCCTCCTCGGGCCCCGATGCTCCCCCCACCCGGGCGTCGGTTCTTCCCAAAAGGCCCCGTGCACACGGGAATGCGCGTACACACACGTGCACACACACACAGTGCACGACACGCTGCTCCTCACCCTGCTCGTCCGCACTGTGGCTGGGAGGCGGGCCCCACGAGCTCCTGCCGGTGCGAGCAGCCGCGGCCCCGGCCCTCTGTCATCTTGCCTGTCCCTCTCAGTGGACACGTGGCGTGTTTCCAACGTGTGCTGTGAACAGTGCAGTGAAGAGCCTGTGAGGGGGTTTGTCAGGAAATCCTTACACGGCTGCATCAGTTTGGGTTGTGGTTTTGCCCAGTGGCCTCCGAAGAGATCACCCCCCCAGTTCCCTTCCCGTCTAGCGTGAGCACGTCTGCTTAGCCAGCGGCCGAGGCAACCCCTCCGTCTGCCCACCTGACATGGGGTAGTCTGTTTTCATGTGCGTTTCTCGAGTTTGGAAGTCTCACACTCGGACTTTTCTGTAAATCCATGTTTGTGACTTGTCTACTTTCTATTATATTGTCCTTTTATTGACCGGAGCCTTCCGATATTTAGAAAGTCAGCCCTGGGCTCATGTGGTTGTTTGTCCCTTACCTTTTTGACTTCAAATGTGTTAATTTTGTGTCTGCTCTGTTACAACTCTCACCTCCGATGGACTACGTAAGGAGTTGGGGAGGCTCTTCTTGCACTTTCCAGGCATTGGCCCAATTTCCCCACACTACCCCATCTCTGGAGTGTGGGGTGGGCCCTACGATTCGTATTCAGAAGATGCTCCCCCGAGTGAACTGAATGCAGGCTGAGACCACTGCCTTCATCTTGGACCAACAGCTTGAGAGCTCTGGGTCCCTTCCCATGGGGGGCCTATCTGGAGTCTCCAGCACATTCAGAGGAAAATTCACCCGCTGCCCAGAGCCATAGTCACTTCACACTCTAAGTCTGGAAGTGTCCGGTTTCTGTGAATGACTAGACAGTGCCATTTCTTTTTTTTTTTTGAGAGCGAGCGAGCTCACACTCAAGTGTGGGGTGGAGCAGAGGGAGAGGGAGAAGCAGACTCCCCGTGCTGAGCCCGACGTGGCGCTCGATCTCACGACCCCAAGATCATGACCTGAGCTGAGATCAAGAGTCAGACGCTCAACCAACCAGCCACGCAGGTGCCCCTAGGCAGTGCCATCTTTCACCACATGGCAATAGGTAACTGCACACGGCAACCTAGGACCTGGAGGGTCTTGGAGGAGTGTTGACACATATCCAGCATCTGAGATCTCCATCCTCTTTGGCTAAACTCACTTGCCCACTCCCAGGTGTAAGGACCAGAGGTGGCCATTTGGCCCAGCCAGGCCACATTACCCTCCAGACCCAAATGTGGCCCTGGCAGAGCCCAGAAACTCTGGGCGCTTACAAGCAATTTAAGCAGACTGTCGGGAGTGAGGCTGAGGCTGAGGCTGTTATGTGGAACAGGACAACCTAGAGCTGTTTCTGTCCCCACTGGCACTGGACAGATGGGTGGGGACTGGCTGAGAGAAGAGCAGTTTCCAGATCCTTGGCATACTTCGAGTGGAAAGCCCTTTCTCTTTTCCATCCAAGCTCATTGCTGCCACTAGGAGATCTCAAGCCCTTCCTGGTAGAAGGCCTAATTTACCAAGATTCCAGACTTGGTGACTAGCTCCCATTCCTCAACACCAATTCCTTTCTTTTGAACATCCTGAGGAGTCAGAAAAGGATGTGCTCACAGAAGCGGGACAAACGGTCACTTTAAGAGGTTTTTCCCTCCCCTTGGCCCCCACTCCAGTCAGAACTATTTTGTTTGTAGCTCCTGATGAATGTACGTACGTATGGCAACTAAATCCACATTCTCAGGTCTAGGAAGGGAGAGCAGAGCTGCGGACATGCCCAGCCCGTGTCTGGCTGAGCAGCCAAGGAAGAGGGGGGACTGTGCAACCACAACAATGTAGTGTCCATGTGGAACTTGGGTCTTGGGGGGCGGGGGGACGGTGGCTTTTTAGAGAACAGGTCATTCCCCTCAAATCCTTTAGTAAATGTACTCATACAGCCCTAGCTGGAGGACCTGGCTTCACTTACTCCCCGAGATGAAAGGAGCTGCAGTACTCCCTCCCATCCGGACTCTGGTCTTCCCATGGCCCCCTGCTGGAGCCGGTGAGACAATGCTGCTCAATGACAGCGGGGACTAGTGGCATCCTAGGGCTACGTCTGGCTTTTGCACGGCCTTCCTTCCCCACGTATGGCTACTGCACGATTCGACATTCTCATCTTGGGGGTTACGCTGTATGAGAGCCTGATGTCCTTTTCGGGGGCGGTAGGGGTACGAGTTGAGTAAAAGAACATAAAAGGCCAGTGGTCAAGGTCAAAGAAGGTAGAGATCTACAAGACAGGATAATTGTTGAATTTATTAAAGTAAGTGCCAAATGTTGTACCACATTCCTAACCTGCAGCTCTGCAACTTGTCCCCGGAGAGAAGACAAGTGGGAAGGGAACATGGGTCCCGCAGGCAGCGCTCGGGGGGCTTCTGGGGCCTTCCCGGGGCACAGCCCTGACACAAGGCAGTTAGCAAAGGGCTCTAGGCGCTCCTTCACAGCCACTTCTGGGGACATTCGGGGCGGGCCGAGCTGTGTCAGCAGCAGAGGGGACGGCCTGCCTCACCCACGCTTTTCCTTCTCCCTACATGCGGGCTAAATCCACTGTTCTCTGTGAGGATCCACAGCAAACTTCATACAAGACTCATGTACTTGAAATAAAAGAGCTGAACAGGAAGATGGCATTTCGACAGATTTTCAAAATACTGAAGACCACCAACTCCTAAGTCCTCTGGGACAACTTTCTCAGCAGGTGGGACAAAACATCAATTCCCACTTATAAAACACATTCAAGGTGAGCCGTTTGGAATGGACACATTGTAAAAATTCCCCAATGCCTCATTATTTCAAGATACTTTATTTTTAAAACAGGTCACAACACTAAGCTTCCGGCCCGCCCTGCAGTGTTCAAGCTACAAACGCTTGCTCAGCGGCAGGGGGCGCGCCTTAGTAGCGTGTCTGAAAACTGAATAAAAATCCATATAAAACAAATATGCAAATAGTTTCCATAGGAACACAGATAAGTGACCCCATCTCCTAGTCTTCCATACTGTTGCATCCGTGCCAACCCTACTCAGAGACATTTCAAAACTAGCAAGAATTAAGTTAAACGGTCCCCCCCAAGTCCCCCAATTCCAGCTAAACTCGAAGGTAACAGCTACAGGAGAGGCACCTACACGTTGATGCTGGCGGAGGCACAGGTGGCCGGGGGGCGCTTCAGCCCGCTCTCCCAGGCACAGGACACAGGCAGGGTGCCGACGTCCTGCTCCGCCACTTCGGCCGGGAAGTCGTGGTTCTGGATCTGCTGCATCAGTTGCCTGAGAGACAGAAGGGGCACATTCAGAAACCCTGAGTCCCCAGGACTCGGCAGCTTCATGAGAGTCACTTACTCATGAGCCTATTTACTTCCTCGGCTACTACGTCATCAGGAAGCAGTTCAGTGTATTTCTAAAGCAAGCCTTTCTTCAGGACCACCTTTTCAGTAACAGGGAAAGCACAAGTCATGTGCGCTCATTACAATATTCTATTTATATAGAAATACCCTAGGCTTTTTTTGAAATAGTTACACCTTCATAAAAATCTGAAAACAAATACAGATCAGTATCACCAGAGAATTTTCTTTCCATTTGTATTTCCCAAATCTTCTAAAGCATAGATATATATATATGTATATATATATATATTTTTTTTTTTTTTTTAAGATTTTACTTATTTGACACAGAGAGAGAGAGAACACAAGCAGGGGGAGTGGGAGAGGGAGAAGCAGGCTTCCCGCCGAGCAGGGAGCCCGATGGCGGGGCTCGATCCCAGGACTCTGGGACCATGACCTGAGCCGAAGGCAGACGCTTAACTGAATGAGCCACACAGACGCCCCTCTAAAGCATATACTCCTAATACAGGCAGAAAACAACTATTTTTAAGAACCTTGTTAGTATTTACATCTAATCTAAACAAGACGATTTCTTATTCAACCAGACAAGAGCCAGCAGAAACCTGCTCTTATCAAACCATGAAATGTGTCGTCACTAACCACGTCGGCCCCGACATCACATAGTAGATAGTCGGCCTCTGGAACCCGTTGAAAGTAGAAGCAGCAGCAACCGTGTAAGCACCCATGTTTTCAAAGACCATCCAATCGCCCACGTGCATCTCGGGCAAGTCGCAGCGCTCGACAATGCGATCCAGGCCGTCACATGTTGGTCCCCATATGCTGGTTGAATAGTACTTCTCATCTGGTTTGGGTCTCTACATTTGAGAGAGAAAAACGTAACCAGTTACCCTGCTTATGACCCCACATCCTCACTGCTGTATATACTACGTTCAGAAGTACCTTCTGCAGAAGGGGCTTCACGTGGGCATGATCATAGAGGATGCAATTAAACGATCCATACACTCCATCGTTCACGTAATACATAAAGGTTTGTTCACTCGACTCATCTTCATCTGGAAAGGCACAGGAGTCTCAATTACCACTTTCTGTACCAACGTACAGCTACGTGTGCAATGATCCATCCTTTTTTTTAAATTTTATTATGTTAATCACCATACATCATTAGTTTTTGATGTAGTGTTCCAGGATTCATTGTTTGCGTGACTCGTCCTTTATACGTACCATCAGAGCCTGTCTGTTCCTTTAATACGAGTTTTTTGGCAATGATGTTCACTGCGAGTGTGAAGGCTGAGGCAACGTAGTATCTGCCGGGCTCCGCTATGATTCGCACCCCCGAGTCGGCCGGGAAGTACTTGTCCAGGGCTGGGTTGATCACACTGGTGATCTACAAGGGACAGACGGGGACAGACGAGGACAGTCATCAAGGGGAACTCACGGCAGAGTGAGAACCAGTGACAGGCTAGAACAAACGTGAGCGCAGGCGTCAGCAGGTGTACTACCGGGCGACGGCAGCGAAACAAAAACCAACCAACTGGCATCTCCCTAAACCCAGCCTGCATATCCCTGTGGTTTCATCTGGATTCCCCTCTGGATACCCCCCATCCTTTATAAGATGTTATGGGTAGGATTCTATCAAACAGTACTATAAATGTATTACTGCTTACTGAGGTATCAAGGAGCCTAAATATTTTAAGCTATCAGATACACGCCAACAGAATAAAACTCTATTCTGCCTATCTCACAAAATTTTAAGAAGAAGGTGGATCTATTCCATAAACTCAACCACCACATAATGGTCCACTTAATAAGATGTCCACTTTAACTTCATAAGTGACTAAGACAATTAAAATGTTCAAAGGAAAAGTACAAAATTTAGAAAACCCCATTGGGGGTAATGATGTACTGAAGTCCACCTGCTCTTTCCTAAAGTAATCAACTATTTCCCACGATTTGGGGGGAAATTGACTCATTGTGGTTTAGAAAACCAAAGCCCATTAAATACAATTTTAGATAGTGCAGAACTCACTGAAAGTATCATACTAAGGCATTTTTATGTTTGTACAATTTCTTTTGTTATTACTTAAAAACACTTAAGTTCTGAACTACACCAAAATGGAACTTGCTAAAATAGCTATGAACATTTTTGTTATAAATTACCTCTTCAAATTTAAGCTTCACATCCTCAGATCCAGGAAAACCACCACCGATATCAAGCAGATACATGCTGAAACCAACCTCAGCCTAGAATCAGGAAAGTTCAGTCAGTCAGTCGAGTAGCCAGATTGGTAACAAGTCATGAAAATGTATGCAGCAGATGGATTTAAGCCTCTGGAATATGGGATGACTTCTGCAGAAGGTTAATTCTAAAACTGAGTCTAGTTACTATCAGCCCTGCTCCCCACCCCCCCGCCCCGGAATTGGGTTTACATATACTCACTCCCATGTCAAAGACACAGCGGGCATCAGAGATGGCTTGCACAAAGGTCTCAGGATCCGTGCAGCCACTTCCCACATGGAAGCTGGGGCAAAGAAAGGAGAATATGCTATTTCTGAAAATTACTATTTACAGTGGGAGAAAAGCCTATAAAACGTGCATTGTCTAGTATCTTAGCCCCTAGGCCACCACCAAGAGCTCACCTGACACCAACGACATCGATATTTAGCTCTCTCGCCCGTTCCAAAAGAAGCCTGCTGATTTTGAGCGTGGCGCCAAATTTAACACTGAGGCGACAGACTGCTTTGGAATCATCGGTGGCAATCCGCAAAACCAACCTAGAAGCAGAAAAATTTTATCAAATTTCCCATGACAGAAGACCACTTAGAGCCATGGTTAGAACAAAAAGAATTCGTGGCTCGGATACCCTGTGATTTGAGTCTCATAAGTTTTGTTTTGTTTTAAGGATTTTTATTTATTTACTTGAGAGAGAACGAGAGAGAACAGAGGGAAAGGGAGAAGCAGACTCTCCCCGAGCAGGGAGGCCGATGCGGGGCTCGATCCCAGGACTCCGGGATCATGACCCGATCCGAAGGTAGACGCTTAACCGACTGAGCCACCCAGGCACCCCAAGAGTCTCCTACAGCTTTATTCATCAAGAGGATTTAAGATTTTCTACTTTGCCTCTGACCCAGCAGACTTTTATACTTTACCAAAGTACAGAAATCTCACAACTGTGAACTTGAATTTGACAACGTGCAGATCCCATATGTGACCCTGCCCTGCCCACAAACGGAGGAGTCACTCACTTGGCCTTTGGATGCGCCCTGGCAACTTTCATCAGTTCAACTTCACTATCAAAAGTCATCATCTGGACTCCGTTATTGGCAGCGTACTTAATCTGAGACACTTGTTTGCAAGGATTTGCATAGATAATCCTCTCTGGAGGCACCCCAAGACTTTGTACCAATTGTATCTCAGTCTGAAAAACATGAGAGAGTACGTTATATATAGGAAGCTAATCACTGAAAAAAACAGGAGAACACGGGAGTTCAGTCCCCCCTCTTTCATTACTATATATTGCCCAAGAAACACAACTTTGATGTGCCCAACCAGGGCCATCTGAGATCATCATTTTTGAGTCCTGCTGCTTTTGCTTACCTTGCTGGCACAGTCAAATCCTGTCCCAATGGTAGCAAGGGTCTTCACTATGGTTCTGCTATCATTGCATTTGACTGCATAAAAGGGGGTGACTCGAGGAAGAGCTTTTAACCATCTCAGGTGTTTCTTTAAAATGTCTCCCAGGTCGGCGACATAGAAGGCATCCTTATCATCCTACAGCAAGAGTGGGTGCAGGGAACTCATCAGCAGCCTAATCACACATCCCACATGTAGCCTCCCCTCTCGTTCCCATCAACGAACCCTCCTCTCTTTACCTTGGCCACTGACACGAACATCACTATTATCACTGAGTGATCTGCAGCTAATAAATTCTGAATTCCCTAACAGGACGTGTGAGTTCCATTCCATTTCCTTAAGACCGCACTGAAGTCTCTCACTCATGTGCCCAGCATTTTCAAAGCTGTGCTGTCAGCACCGACTTAAGATACTTACAGAAGACGAAACTTCATTAATTTTTTGGTCCAGAATATCCTTGGCAGTAAAGCCTTCATCGAGGAAATGGCAGTCTAAATCTGCATTACTAAAGCTGTTCATGGTTTCTTGAAGTTCCTCTGAAACGTAACAAACTGCAAACAGGGTGGAGAAATTTCCTCAGAAGCGGGAGCAATACTCAGTAATTCTTTTTCTTTTTTTTTTCTTTTTTAAAGATTTTATTTACTTATTTATTTGAGAAAGACAGTGTGGGGGGGAGGGGGCCAGGGGAAAAGGAGAAGCAGACTCCCCGCTGAGCAGGGAGCCAGATGTGGGGCTAGATCCTGGTAGATCCTGGATGACCTAAGGCAGCTGCTGAACTGACTGAGCCACCCAGGAGCCCCAATACTCAGTAATTCTTTTTTTAAAAAATTTTTTATTGTTATATCACCGTACATTACATCATTAGTTTTTGATATAATACTCAGTAATTCTTAATAACAACCATGAATACTTACATGGAAAACTAAGAGATGGAATTTAAAGAAATTATTGCCAGTTTCTCACAAAAGCAATTCTCTGGAATTCCAAGTCCCGCTGAAGATGCGTGTGCCCTCAGGTGCAGCAGTGGAAATGTTCTGATAAACAGAATTTGCTGGTCCACCTTAGGAGTACATCAAATGGAAAGATCAGGCACTGGCTGTGAGCACACAGGAAGCAGTGCTGCTCAAGTGCTCTCTGTAGATAGCTCACTCGCTGGATTTGGGAATCCCATTATTTCAGGTGTAAGTCACAGGATTCCATAAACCTCTATGCAGTCCAAGGACACTGTAGATTCAACACTAGGCTTTCTCAAAGCAACACACTAAAATTCTGTATGTACTACTATATACCTCAAAATAAGCACTTCAAATATTCATGCTAAAAAACCTACAGAAAGCAGGTTTCAGAATCACTTCATTAAAATGGAAAAATTTTTGTAACGGTCCGTTTCATTTCTTTAGACGCTTAAAACAGCATTTCAGTAATTATTGAAAGGCGCCTTATAAACATCCACCTTCTGTTTTCAGTAAGTCTTACACAGAATTTTTAATAACTAAAGGCTAAACTTACTGAGTGCCCTTAAGTTTCCTAAGAATTTTATGAGCTAATTTTTATGCTATTTTATTTTCATGACATGCATGTATTTTTACAGTGAGCAATCTTCCTATCAACACAATGTACTACAGCAGCTGTATCTGAGCAGAAATCAGCATTCTTAAACCCGTGTTGCCTGTCATCAAGTCAGTGATTCTGCAAATCTCATCTGTCCTTACACGCACCCTCATCCTTGCTTAGCTATGAACAATAATCATATGGAAATAATTTTTGGCTAACTTTAAGAATAACAAAAGCAAGGAAGCAAACATGAATTACGAATAAGCAAAAATAAAGCTCATAACATTCAGAGCCACTGTCCTTGGTCTTCACGAAATCTGACACTGGTAAATGAGCTATCTTAAAATTACTGATTTTAACCTATTTAACTTCTGCTAGGCAGGACTGTCTTTTTTTCACTGTGCGACCCGCTTCAGTGCCTGCAGCCTATGACAGAGGCCAGGCAATGGTTCGGGGCCACAGTTTGCTCTGGCATGGGACACTATGAGAGGCCCAGGGAGACGAGCCTGCCATAAATCCAAACCCATGCATCGTAGAATTTGTCCTTTGTGGTCGTTGTGTGGTTTTCTTCTTTCTTAAGATTTTATTTATTTTTTAAAATCTCTACACCCAACGTGGGGCTCGAACTTACAACCCCATGATCAAGAGTCGCACGCTCTACCTACTGAGCCAGCCAGGCGCCCCCGGTAGAACTCGTTTCCAGGCTTGATCTAACGTGACTTTCCATCGTCAACCTCCTACATTGCCGAAACCACCTCTAGGGGAAGTCGAGACGGAGGGGACAGCAAACCCATTTTGGCTATATAAAATTAACACTTAACTCAGGTTCACGCAGTGACAGACTGGGCTAGTTAGGGTCTTGTTAAAATGCTTTTAGGCAGTGTTCAAGCTTAAACTTGGGAGCTTATTACTTTGAAATATGTTACTATTAAGTATCTTTTAAAGCTTTATTTTAATAACTTACAGTATAGAGAAACTTCACCTTTTAGTGTTCTGTATAGCTAAGTTACTTAAAACGATGCATCAGTGAGCACAAGATAGCACTCTTCTGCTACGAAATTCTTCCCTGCCAATTGGAAAGTATTATACAAGACACAGAGACCAATTTAAACAAACTGAAAAAAAATTTCACAAGTCAACTAAATTACGCCCAATTTTAGCTTCAAATAAAGTCAACACATTCTTGGTCCTCCCCAGACCTTTCTAAGAGGTTCTGCTCCCCACACTTCCCAGTTAGTTGGGATTCTCAAACAACCACAATCAGCTTTGTTGGAAAATCTTAAGGGCTGCCTCCTACGTGTAAGTCTGTTCGCCCGAACTGGGATCTCAATATCCTGGGCCTTTCTTAAATCTCTTAAGTCATTCAAAGATTCCTTACACAGACAGGTCCAAGGCACAGTTAATGGAGAATGTATTACCACAGTCACTACAAGGCTAGCGCGTATCTTAGCTCTAGCAACGCCGGCGAATTTCCACATCGGGTCATTTCCTCTGTACACGAAAACCAAGAGGAACAAAATTCCAGGACAACGGGGCATCCCGACGAAAGTGAGCTGAGCGATGGGAGCCCGACACCTGCACGGGCTCGCTCCTACGTCTGCACCTGCTGCCGGGCTTGCCCCATGGGTTTTAAAAGAGCACCGCGGGCCTTCCCAACAGCTTCCGGCTCAGAATCCGCACCGACGCGGTTCGGAAGGGTGAGCCGCGGTCCCCTCCAGCCCTGGCTGCCCTAAGCCGGCACGATCCGGGGCAGGACGGGCCGCGGCGACGGTGGCCGCCGGGCGCTCGCAGGGTCAGGGAGTTCGTAGTCCCGCTTCACGGGGGAACTCAGGCCCCGGGGGGTGGCCGCTCCCCAGGCTCAGGGGCCCGCGGCCGGCGCGACGACCACGTGTCCCTCGCAGCTCCAGGCGCGGCGTCAGTCCGGGCCCCCGGCCCGCCGCGCAGCGACACGTGGCCGTCCCTCCTCCCGCCTCCCAACCGCCCGGACGCGCCCCCTCTCACCTCAGAGCGCACGGGCGCCGCGGGCCAGCCCCATGGAGATACCGCCCCCGAGCGCAGCGCGCAGGACCGCCGGCCGCCCCGCCGCCCCCGTCAGCCGGCCGCCCGCCGCCTCGCTCCCTCCCGCGGAGGACCGCCGGCCCGAGGTGGCGCCGGAGCTCTGGCAGAGGGGCGGCGGCGGCGGAGGCTGAGGGGACTGACAAAGCCGACGGGCCGCCGCTCCGCTACTTATAGCGCCGCGCGTGTCGTCATGGAGACGCACCAGCTCAAACCAGCCGCGATCGGTTCCGTCCGGGCGTCCTCCGAGGAAGGGGGCGGAGCGCGGCGGCGGCGGCCAACCCGCGGCCGGACGGAGGCTGGGGGGCGCCGAGCCCTTCAACGTCAGCGGCTCCGAGCGCCACCCGGCCCGCCCCCGGCCTCGCGCCCCTCCCGGCCCTGCGGCAGACACGCGCACGCGCACCACGCCGCAGGACGCCTCCAGCGGCCTCGCACCCCTCCCGGCCCTGCGGCAGGCACGCGCACGCGCACGCGCACGACGCCGCAGGGCACCCCCGGCGGCCTGGCGGCCTGGCGCCCTTTCCGGCCCTGCGGCGGGCCCGCGCACGCGCACGACGCCTCGGGTCCCGGGCCCTCCCGGGCCCCCCGCTCTCCGGGACATCAACGTTGGTGCAGGAGCGGGCGCCGCAGAAGCCGAATTTCAGCATCCGCGCTGGGCATTAACTGTTCTTCTGCTTGGCTTTAAATGCCTCGTGTCCTAGGGCAGAGAAAGGAGATCGCGGGCACAAGCGGGCCACGTGGACCCCCTCCCCCCCGGGTGCACTCTGGCCCCTCCTGCCAGGCGCCTCCAGGGCCGAGGAAGGGACCTGGAACGATTCTGGCTTCACCTCAAGAACGGGGCGCAGAAGTAGACAGGGGCAAAGTGCGTGCTCAGGGTCACCTGGCAAGTTGGTGGCACCGCTTCCGGCCGCTCCTGAGCCACTGCGCCAACAAACGTATCCAGGTGTGTTCCTTCTAGATGGCTGGCAGCGACGGCCACGCGAAGACACACGTGCAGTATTAAGCCAGAGGCTTGTCTAAGGGCCTTAGGGGAAGGCGGTAGAGGGGCCACGGGCCACCGAGCCCCTCCACTGCCCTTTACCATAGTACACGGGACTCGTAAGTGACTAGACATCTCTAAGGGCGGATGCGATTGCCTCGCTTTGAGAGAGCCCTGTAAGTCCCAGCACAGCAACTGAGTCTGCACAATGAATCCATAAAGGCAAAAGCCTTGGGAAATCTGTTATCCCTAAGAGCGTGCAGCCTCTGGGGGAGGACTGTGCCTCTGGGGTGTGGGCTGCCCCCCACCGCTGACCCCAGGGAGGGGAGAAGGAAGGCGGGGCACGTCTTTTTTCTTTCATTTTACCATTCTTTCCCTTGAAGACAAAATGCAACAATCACATCCCACCCTAGAGTGTGGGGTGTGGCCCACCTGAGGGTCCCTGGTGAGGATTTAAAGAACGCGTAAAGCTAGCCCAGGTAAGTCGTGGTTGGTGCAGAGGGACCCCGTGCTCTACCGGGGTCCCTGGCGGGGACTTGCTGTGTGATCTTGGGTGAATTACCTCCCTTCTCTGGCCTTGGAGGAGTTTTGACTAGATGACATAAGGATCTTTACAGCTGCAAAACCCTGTGAGGTTTTGAGAAACTCCTGTTGTACTGTCCCCTAGGCCTGGGGCACATCTTGCTCAACTTTATTTTTACATAGTCCTTGAGCAGCCGCTGGGTGGGTGCCAGACATCGCTGGACTAGGGAAGGGAGTAGGGAAGTTATCTCCACCCTAACAAGCTTAATTCCTACCGAAGGATGAGATTAACAACCCATCAGGGAACATGACAGCCCAGACACTAAATGAGACAGCTTTAGGATCATGGTAAGCACCCTGGTATTTGTCCCCCCTCTGTGAAGAAACATTTTGTCCCAATTACAGACTTTTCCTCACATTCCAGACGTCTCCCGTGTCCAGTGCCACGGCCAAGTGGGGAAGAGTGTCCACACCCCCAGCTCTCCTTGGCATGTCAATCAGCCAGTCATTGGCAGGCGAACATTGTCCCCGCCCTGCAGCCTCCTGCAGGCAGCGGGGACCGGATGTCTCCGCACATGGGGTCCTGCTAGTGGCCCGGCCTGGAGGGAGGACAGTCAGCCCTGTCTTGCCTGCAGCTTGCCGCCGTGGGAGTGTGACCTGGCCGCCTCCCCGACTCTCTGAGCCTCTGTGTCTCCAGCCATTAAGGGAACGTTTTGGGCCAGATCCAGGGTCCTGTTCCAGCTCAGCTGTGTGATTATATTTTAGATTTAGAGGTATTAATTGAAATGAAAGGCAAGTTCTTGACTGAGGAAGCCAGCTGGTGGGTCCCTGTGCTGTACATTTTTGCCACTCACACCCGGGTCGCCCGTATACGCTGCCGCTCCTGCTAGCCCACGCCGAACAGCAAACTCCTGCGCACATGCCGTACTTAGCTTTGGGGAGGCCACATCTTGCCCAGATGATCCATCTGACCCAGATAGGGAAACAGAAGCAAGGCAAGGAGGCGGAGCTGCTTCCTTGAGCGCTGGCCCGGCTGGCTGCGGGCAAACTCTTGGAGAGGCCCTTGGCCTTGGTCTGGGAGTTAGCAGGGCCTGAGTCATTAAACCCAGCTACTAACCTGGGTTTGAAAAGATAAATCGGTGATGACTAAACCAGGCCTTATTCATACGTGTGGCATTAATGCCTTTCTGCATATTTTCAGTAGACTCCATCGTCTCCCAGACTCTTTCTTTCCTTGGAGAAAAGCAACAGATCCTTGTCAACTACGTGGTGGCCAACGCCTAAAAGTTACACTAATGTGAAGGTGAGGTTTTTTGTGTTTGGAGCTGAAGCCGTAATGGCAGCAAAGAAATACACCAAAAACCATGTTGGATGTGCATCCTTAGTTATCCCACCTAAGCTCCAGGACCAACTCCCATTTGTTTAGCTGCCCTCACCACCGAGCTCATTCTGGAACCCTTCCCCTCACTGGGTCTCCGGCTCCTCGTGTAAAATGCTCTCTAGCTGGATCGGCGTACGTAAACATGCAAAGCTCTTGCACTCCGATGTTTGAATCTCTAACTTCTTTTACAACGAGGCTCATGTATAAATCTGCTGTATACGGTTTTTGAACCAAAAAATGAGGACATGTCTGAAGAAGGGGGTGTTTTCTCTTCATTTACTTACTAACACGGAAGGGCTTATAAAGGTATATATAGCGAATACAAATTTAAGGAGTCCCCTTTACTGGAAATAATTAAAGAACGTAAAAGACAACAGTTGGCGAACATTTATGTATCCATGCAGTCGATATTGGAATATTAGACATTGAGAACCTCCTGGAAAATGAGTTTGTGTTCTGTCCACATGTCAAAGGTCATCTGCTGCAGCACCAGATATCTTCCCAGAGGCACAAGAGTCAACTCGGGAGTGAGGCTCTCGTGACATCCAGTTACATGAGGACCTGGGAGAGTTTAGGGCCCGTCCCACAAGGGTGCCCTGATTCAGGACACCTGGGAAGCAGTCATGGGACACTCTGGTCACCTGTGGATGTTTGACCATGCGTTCTGAAGCTCAGTCGCTCATCACTCACTAGCCTTGCCCTGGAATCGCCTGACGTGTTTCCAAAAATCCAATCCACCCTCCAAGGTGGAAAGTGTGCTATCTTCACCCATGTCCAAATGACGTGCCCCGGGCACAGCGAGCTTCCGGGAGGCCCTCCTTGCTCTGAGCAACACAGGTGTCATCACAGAAGGGGGGCACCCCCAAAGGTGTCTGTGGGAAGCCAAAGATACCCATGTGTAAGTGGAAGTGCCAGGACGTCTGTTTTACAAAGTGTTGTCTCACTGCCCCACCTCGCCCCCGCCCTGATAGGGCTCCCTGGCAAGTTGCTGGCACAGAGGCCTTCCGGCAGGAAGGGAGCCAGGGCCTCCTGGAGCCCAGCAGCACCCTGTGGCAGGTCGCTGGCCACGCGGTACGTTGCGGAGAAAAGGTGGCTTCTGTCCAGACGTGAAGAGCCGGAGTTCATTTGACTGGCAAATTGGTTTTAGCAATGCTTTGCTTCCCACAGCCTGCCTTCTGAGCAGTCTGAAGACAGAGCCCCAGGATGTGTGTGCTGAGCCGGCATTCAGACATGCCACCTTCCTCACGGGGTCCGACAGCAGGACAAAGGTTTTCAGATCTGACCACTTGATCTGACCGCTTTACTTATCTACAACTCTTCACTGGTGGCCTGGGGCCCAGAGGGTGAAGTCTGGACACCTAGCCCAGCACCCAGGACCCTCTGAGATCTGTCCCACTCCTTTTCCCAGTCTCTTCTCCTGCGCTGGGCTGTGCACCAGCCCTCCTAAACCCCTTCGTTCCACAGAGCCTGCCCACCTGTCATCCCAGCGCGCCTCAGACAGGATGGGTGCCTTGGGTCTTGGCCTCTATCTCTTCCTACTCCCTTTGAAGTCAGGACCACAATTTACTTACCTTCACACGTCCAGCTGCTAGCCCAGTACCTGGCACACGAAAGTCACTCAACATTGTTAGGTTGGAGCGAGGGCTGCCCTGAGAAATCTGTGACTTGTGGTTACGCGGCTGATAGCTCATGGGAATTTCTCCCTATGTGCCGTCTAAAATCAGAGGGAGAAAAGATGCTGAATATTCTCCCTTCGGTCATTCATTCATTCAGTCCGTGTTTATCTTGAGCGTCTCCTACATGCAGTTGGTGTGCTGGGCAACGGAGGATCCTGGGGCTGCCACTCTGTGCTGGGTGCTACCTGCCAAGGGCCCGACCTTCTGACCCACTGCCTCTTTTGTTCGATTTTCTCCTAGGCTCCTGGTGACTGCCTCTGACCCCACCTGTGGCAACACCTGTGCTGGGTTTTGCCACTGCCCCACTTCTTGCTGGAGCCCCACCCTGGTGGGGTCCCCACCTCTGGGAAACCCCAGAGCCTGCAAGAGTTCTTCCTTGCATGGCAGGGATCAGCATGTGGAGGGCCTGGCACAACGTAGGCCTTCTGGAAAGGGGCGCTCTGCCTAGGGTTGGTGTGAGCTCCACATTCCTGCCAAGTCAGACCCAAGTCTGAAGGGCTAACAGTATCGTGCCGGGCTGAGCCTCGGGCGCCCTGGGCATAAGGCAATGTGTGTCTGGGCTCATCAGGAGAGCCTGTAGGAGCATCTCAGGGGGATGCATGTTTTCCCCCTTCAACCTGTGAGCCCTTATTCTAGGCCAGGCCCCCTCTAGCTGCCAAGGAGGAGATGGGCCAGGGAGGTCCCTGTCCTCAAGGAGCGCACAGTCAGAGGGGAGGCCAGCTCCCAGGCATGTGCTGTGTATGTCTGGTCACCAGGACAGGTGCTCAGCCCAGCATGGGGGCCCAAGGACAAAGGCATGAGCTGGCTCTGGGTATTAGAAACAGAGAGAAAATCTCCTCTGGCTGGTCTGAGCTGGGGAGGGGCCAAGGGCACTCAAGTTAAGGGCGTGGAGAGAGGTAACCATCATGTACCTAGCTTCACTTGGGAAAAGAACTAAAGGCTATATGACAGGACTCACTCTGGGGACAGCCTCTGACCCTCAGGGGCCACTGTGATTGTGCAGACAGATCTCAATCTACATTTCCCATCAGCCCAACCAAATCCTTTCTGACAACAGGACCCAGTCATCTCAAAGGGTGGGAGGAGGGGTTAGCTGCCCTATGCAGTTATTAAACATTCCCCTTCGGCATGCCATGCCCTATATCAGTCTGGGCTCCAGCCCGCAGTTCAGTGGGGTGAATTTAACATGGGAACTAGTTACAGAGATAACAGAATATCTAACTGCTGCAGAAAGCTGCTACCACCCATAGGCTGGGCATAAAAGGGAGGAAGGGCCCCCAGCAGAGCTGTGGCCACCTGGGGGGTGCCCAGTGGGAACTAGAACCACAGAGAGGCACCGACCAGAGGGCGCTGGAACCACCAAAGGGAGCAGCCAATACCAGGGATATTGCTCCAAGCAGAGACAGGAGGAGAAGGACCCAGCTTCTCCATCCTCCACTCTCTTACTAGGCCCCCCCAGTTGGACCCTGTTGGCAAGAGAGCTGGCAAGTGATTTTCAGGACTCAGCCCCCATCTCCGTCCACCCGAAAAATAGCCCAGCCCTGGTGGGTGGGGGGATAGGCATGAGATCAAGCAGGCTAATGACAGGCACAGCTCCCTTTCCAAAGGCTTGTCAAAATCTTCTTCCTGCTAACTTGGAGGACACTTCCCAAGAAGAGTTCCAGTAAGCACAGTATTATGTTTCCTATTGGCTTGAGCAACAGGGAAAACTAATCATCTCATATACCAAGAAATGTCAAGGAAGGGAGGCTCCAGTTTCATTCATTTAGAAACTCACAAACAACACTAAAGACCCAGGTCCTGTTCATCTTTCTTACTTCCATGCCCAGGGTGGAGGGAGCTCCCTTCATGGTTGCAGATGGCTGGCCTGGTTGTCAGCATCAGACACAGTTTATAAAGCAAAGGCTCGTGGAAAGAAGTAGAGAGCATCTCTTCCTCTATCTCTCTTTACACAAGAACTAACTCTCCCCAGCATACTTCCCTTCCTGTCCTATTAAGTGGAATGGATCACATCCAATTGGACCTCCCTGGCCCATCTCCTCCTTGGCAGCTAGAGGGGGCCTGGCCTTCTCAATCTCTAGGAAGGAGGGTGGGACCTCCCTGGTTGACTTAAACTGATTTCTATTCACCCACTAGCACTAGAAATGCTTCTCTTATCTGCTGCCTCCCCCAGGGTGCACCTGAAAATGCCGTTTGGGTTGGGGCCACCTGAAGGACCTGGGTCTGGAAGAGGCCAGAAGTCCCAGGAAGAGCCCAGCTGGGAGCTGAGCAGCCTGGAAGAGTCAGAACCAGCTGGACGAGAAAAAAGAGAAGCGACACAGATTGGATTTTACAAAGGCAGCTGCTCCAATATGTCAGCCCCACCCCGCCAAGACATTAAGTGGAATCTGGGCTGCCTTGTGGCTTGTTTAAACCAACAGAATATGGTAAAGGCAAGGCAGCTTCCACCTTGTGAGCTGGGACGCTGGCCTTTGGAGCCCTGGGTCACCTTGTAAGATGGGAGGCTGCCCTTAGGCCACCATGCTGGGGGAACCCCAAGCCAGGTGAAGAGCCCCGTTCAGGGATCCAGGGCCAGCACCAACACATACAATCCAGCTCAAGCTGGGAAGTCACTCAGCCACCAAATCTTCTCCACTGAGGACCCAGACGTCATGGAGCAGAGACAAACCTGGCCCCACTGTCCATGACCCACCAAATCTTCATGTGTAATATAGATAGTTGTTTTACCCCACTAAAGTTTGGGCTAATTTGTTACATAGCCATATAAAACTGAAAGAAGTAGCTATAATATTCTTACCAAAAATTCTGAGCGGGGTGCCTGGGTGGTTAAGTGTCTGATTCTTGGTTTCGGCTCAGGTCATGATCTCAGGGTCTCGAGATTGAGCCCAGTGTCAGGCCCTGGGCCCAGCAGGGAGTCTGCTTGAAGATTCTCTTTCCCTCTCCCTCTGCCCTTCCCCCCATTGACGTGCATGCTCTCTCTCCCTTTCTCTCCCTCCCTAAAATAAATAAATCTTAAAAAAAAAATTCTGAGCTGGGCCTGCATACCCCTGTGAGCAGCTGTCTCTGGAAGAGCCCAGCTTTGGGGTTAAGTATTTCCTAGCACAGGAGTGAGAGAGTGAGCTCTGGGGACAGAGTGCTTGGATCTGAGTCCCAGACCTCCCCGGCAAGTTAGCTCCTTTCCCTGAATCTCAGTCTTCTCATCTCTAAATGGGGGAAATAATAGAAACCACCTCTTGGGGTTGCCCTGGAGATTAAATGAGATAATTTACAATCTACTGAAATTGACAGCTGCAATGGAAACCTTTTTAACGTCCTCTGCCTCGATACAACAAAACTGTTTTCTGTTAGTAACTTCTGTAAAAACCAGCAGCAACGATCACTTTCTTGATTTGTTCTTTAGGTTTAAAACAAGCAAAAAATTGTTTTAAAAGAAGAAACTTCAATTCTACAGATATTATTCAAATTAAATTAAATGTTTCATGTATGAACAAAAATCCATATCCACCAAATACAAATATCACATCTTACAGTTAGCATCCCCACTGCTTACACTTTCTGTATCGAAACTACATATGGAAGGACAGGTTGAATTTAAGCTCTGTTCCTTTGCATTCCCAACCTTGTGACATTGTTGTTTATTTCATATCTGTCATGGGAGCTGGAGACATGAATTGTTCCCGGGCTGAGCTCAAAGGCAGGGATCAAGAGCAGAAACGTCCTGGGCGATTGGCAAGGACCAGCTGGTTAGCCTCCCGAAGGATTGCAAACCACGAGAAACAGAACAAACACATGTAGCCAAGTCTGTGTGAATCAGGGGCCAACTACAGAACTGAGAGTTTTCTGAATTACCCGAGGTGCAGCATAGGACATTTATGAACCAGGCGAGCAATGAAAACGTGACGTTTCGCAGACGTATCATTAAAACGCAATTATAACCACAGCGATTGTTTAGAACAAAGGAACTTCTTCAAGGAGGAGTATTTCATCTGTGCCACTGGAGAGAATTGATGGGCCAGGGGACAATGACAAGCAAGGCAGCTTCCGGTCAGCTTTGTTATAGTTTTCAAATTACCTACAGACATTGCAGGTCCCGACTGCCTGTCGGGGGGGCAGACGCTCGGCTGTCCCGCCGGTCTAAAACCACAGCTCCTGGTGAGCAGAGACATTAGCTCTCAGTACAGCTGGTCCTGGGCTCTTGGGGGGAAAGTCTTCCCCATCTCTGTGAGTGGGGGCGTCTAACTGTTATTTTGTAGAGCTGCTGGACGTAGGAATTTGCATGGCTGTTGGTTACTGGATTATTCCACAGATTATAAGGTGCCTGGAGCCGGCCTTGACATTTGGGAAAGGCTCAACAACAAACAGTTGAGAACTCTCATATCTGCTTCCGTATCTATCCCAGCCAGTTCCCTCTCCTGGAATGCCTTCCCGTTAGATCTTTGCTGATTAAAATTTGCCTCATCTCAAATCAGTGAAATCCCGGTAATACATTCCTACAGATCTGTTTACATCTGCCCTCTCCTGGGTCTCTGGGCCGTATCTGGTCTTGTCTGGTCTCTGCTTCTTTGACAAGGTGGGGTATTAGCATTGAGGTGCACGTGCTGTCCTGTTACCCCACGAAATTGCATGTTCCGTGGACGATGAGCCCATGTTTTCCCTTCGCTGCATCCATTTAGAAACCAAACAGCCATAGTCCCTAATTAGGTCCTCATTTCTGATGTTGAGGGTCCCCTTCCTTACAGACTCTTGGTGCTGACTTTAGGGTAGACATATGGTCCCAGATGATGTTGTAAGGTGAGTGTAAATCCCGGTTTGCCTGGGACAGTCAGCCCTGGGTTATGCTGTTGTTCCCACGTAATGAGTGGTCACTTTCCCTTCACTCTCAACGAGTCCTGGTTTGGCTGAGAAGTCTTACTGTCCCTTCCCTTTAGATGACCCTTGCCTCATCTCCCAGATCTTCTCACGGCTTCATGGGCACTCACCTCCTCTTTCACTCTCTCCAGAACGTACCTGTCTGAACCTCGGGCCCGGGCCATACACCCATCTAGGGGATTCTGGGAGGCCCGTTGCCCATGACCTTTCAGATGAGTCTGAGCCAGTGGCCTGAGCACCGTGACTGGGCTTTCAGCCAACAGCAGCATGTGGAGGGTGAAAGCAAGACTCAAGCAGGAGGAGGGGAGGAGCCATGGGCTGCCTGGGACCTTCACAAATGAACTGTTTGGGCTGCAGGTGTGACAGTCTGCTCTCTTGTACAGCAAGGACAAATATAAATCGGTACCACACTTACTGAACACAATTTTGCAGTAAGTATGAGAAGCCTCAAACATGTTGTACCCTTTAAACTAGCAAACCCACTTGTAGGGCTCTAACTATCCACAGATAGACTCTGAAAAGCAGATGACATTTTAGTCACAAAGGCATTCATGAAAATGTCATTTATAATAACAAAAATTGGAAACACTTCAAATATCCAACATGAGTAGAAGGATGATAAAATTATGCTATAGCTGTAGGATAAAACAGTACTCAGACTTTACAAGTGTGTTTATGAATGTTTTATAATGATTTGGAGAAACGTGCTATGTGATAAAGTGAGAACAGATCTATAGAACTGTGTTCTGGACAGAACCAATCTGGCACCTTGATGTAGCTGGAGAATTTCTCCTTGTAGGGTGGTGTCACCATCCCCAGGTCTAGATTTTCTGACCACATCTAGACTTACAGACTCTCTCACCTGCTCATGTGGTTTGGGCCTTTCTGATTGGTTCCCCGGGTCTATATGATATGCTCTTTGCACCCCCTCCTGCCAATGGTGCTCACTTTCTACGCCTGCACCAATCCATTGTCCAATGATGGAAGTGTTGGGTATTTCTGCTGTCCAATATGGCAGCCGCGAGACCCATGTGGCTCTTGAAATGAGGCTGGAGTGACTGAGAAATCAAATTTATAACTGTATTTCATTTTGATTAGTTTAAGCTTTTAAATAGCCATGCCCGGCTGGTGGTTACCATGTCAGACCCTGAAGCTCTAGGTGAAAGCTATAAATGTTGATTTCAGACATACAAATAGCAACATACCCAACGGCATTTGCATTTTGAAGACCATCTGAACCTACTGAGCCCGTGATCCCCTTTCAACCTGGCCCTCCAGGAACCGTGTTTGCAGGACAGGATTCCGGCCAAGGACAGGATATTCCTTGGAAAGTCTGTTGACTCAGTGCTTTAGAAGCAAGTGGGAACGGCTCCCTGAGCCACAGGCTGGGCATCCTCAGCTGTGACCTCCCTTCGGAAGAAAGCACCCCTGTAACTCTCTGCTGAGGTGTGATACATTGCCGGAGTCTGAGAGCCACCCCATGACATAATTTTAACTTTTAAAATCACTTTTTCATGCTGCTGGACAAAGGCAATTCTTCCTGCTTATAAAACCAAACCCCTCATTACACTAAATGGACTCTCCTCTAACCATTACTTTCGCGAAGCGCACGCTGGCCAGATGAAGGATCCGGAAGGATACTGAGTTGCAGATCTGAGGCACAGGGCTTCAAGTGTAGGCATCCTTGTCACACGTTTGTCCTACATGGACAACTCCCACTTACGTCACTGCATTCAGCTCACAGAGCGGCCTTGTGGCCCACTGACTGCAGGGGGAGATGGCTCCTTTGGCTTAATTGCACCTGTGCACCTGACCTGCACCCTGCCAAGAGCTTAGCCAGGTTGCCTCCCTGTTCCGAGCCTCACTTTTCCGGTCTATAAAATGGGAGGGAGGAACCACTGACCAAGGATCCCGAAGGTCTTTGCTGTGCTGACTTCCCCCAGGTCTACAGTGAAGCAGAAGGAGGGAAAGATCTGCCTGGTGAAGTGAGTGGCCGAACTGGGCAGGAACTCTAGCCTCCCGTGCACAAATGGAGGTGTACTTTTTTGGCACTTTGCAAATGCCAGCTTCATGACCCACCTGCACAGAGAAGTAAACCCGTAAGCCTAGATTAGGCTCACTAAACACCAGCAACCTGAGCCGGAGAAGAACTTAAGTTTTGAGGCCAACAAGCTTGGGTTCGGCTCTCAGGCTTGCCATTGAATAGTCACGTGACCTTGGGCGAGTCACGAATTCTGTGTGCCTCTGCTTCCTCGTGTATAAAATGAGGATAACAATATCTACTGCACAAGTTGTCATTTCTTGGCATCCTTCATTTCTGCCTTTAATTCATATACAACAACTGATAATAGTAGCATTAGTCAGAGTTGATATTTGGGTGCTGAGACCATGATAGTTGCTCACATATTGAAGTAATTTTGCAGTCCTGAGCCTTCTGACCGCTCAGCCCCTCCCTTGGGACCTCCCTTCCCCCACCCTCCCTCCATGACTTCAGCAAAGTCCCTGCGGCCCGTCCCCTAGGGACTCTGCTTCCATCTGATTGGTCAGTGTCTGTGTAATACCAGTTGTTAATTTTTAAAAAAAATTAATAGGCTTTATTTTTCAGAACAGTTTTAGGTTTACAGAAAAATCGAGCACAAAATAGAGTTCTCATATACCTGCCCCTCTGCCCACCCACATTCTTCCTATTATTAACATCTTGCATTAATGTGGTATGTTTGTTACAACTGATGAATCAATATTGAAATACCAATACATTATTGTTAACAACACGTGTTTTATTTTAATCAAAGAGAGACTATACAAATTGTGTTTGCTTGATAAGTCTGCCGGCCTAAAATGAAATGTCTTTAGTTGAACATTAGGATCATCTGGGGCGTTTTCAAAATATGCCAATGCCCTGACCCCAACCTCGACAATTAAAGCAGAGAACTTTGAGGGGAGTGGTGTCCAAGCATGACCCATAGAGCCCTGAGGTGATCCTAACGTGCTGCCAGGGACAAGGACCACGGCTCCCCAGCCCTGCCCTTCAGATCGAGGCCTGTGGTCCCACGGTCGCATGGGGGCTTGCTAGAAATCCAGACTCTCAGGCCCCTCCCCAGACCTAGTGACCCAGAACCTGTGTTTTAACAAGACCCGGGTGAGCTGTGAGCACACAGATGTTGGAGAATCAAAGCTCTAGAGCAGGCTCCTGTGTGAATATGATATGTGAGGTCACGTGCGCCCTTCCACAATTCAGGACCTTCCCACCCCCTGGGAACCCACCCAAAGGACGGGTAATGGGCGTCCGCTCTAGGTCCGCATACTGAAACGTTTAAGAATGTCTGGGGTCTACAGGGAAGAAACGACCTCTGCTGTGCTATCGTCTCTGTATACTGCTACAGATGCACCTGTGCAGAAGGAGGGGGGATTTTCTCTTTACTTTTTATGTTTCTGAATTTTAAAAAATGATGAGAAGCTTGTCTTACGTTGATTAATTGATTGATTGATTTAGGTCCTTCTTTTTGAGTTCACCTCGTTTAGATGGGGAGAGGCACCATTTGGAGGTGGCAGCAGATCTAAGCATTTGTATGATTGTTACCTTTTGTTATCAAGAAAACAACGAGACCCCGGAAGAACTCACACCCCAAAGCCACCTGGCCACCCTCTCCCCGTTTACTTAGTTACTCGGCATTTACCCCGTGCTTCCAGTTCACAAAATATTTCCACGAGCTTGGTCGTCTTTAACTCTTGCCACAGCCCAGCAAGGCAACAACCCTGTCGAAGATAAGGAAACTAAAGCTCAGGGAAATCCGATGCTTCTAGTCTAATAGCAGGATGCGAATCCAGGCTTTCTGTTCCGAGACAACCGCCAACAAATATGCTTCTTTAGGTCTACAGCCGAAGAGCAAGCACGCAGCTGATGCCCAGTAAAGATCTACAGGTTGAACGAACAAACTAAGAGTAGGGAAAGTTGCTCTCTGGTTTCCCCAACCCTGAGTTCTGCAGAGTTCTGGTGATGGCCTCAGCAGAAATGACCGGGCACCAAGACACCATCTGCCCCCGTGACACCCAGCTTTGTCCACCCCCGTCAATGAGTGTGGGCCAACTCTCAGATCTGCCGGGAGTCTGCTGAGGTGAGCTGTAAAGGGGCTCCACTGCGCTGCCTGCTTCCCCCAGCTCCCCTAAAGGCCACAGGTGAGAGCGGGCCCAGGAGGCTAAGGGCCCACGAAGTTCAAGATGGTGGTGCTAAGGCAAGGCTGCTCAAGGGCTCCACCAGGCCATGTGCTTGTGGCTCAGCCTGCTCAGCCCCCTCAGCCGTCTTGTGTGTAAGCACCCACAACAAGGGTCTGCCAGAGAGAGACACAGGACAAGGGATTGCTCTTAGGGGGCTGGGCCTATGTGAGCAGGTGGGGTAAGGGCTACTGAGGTCTTGGAGGCACTTAGTCTGGATCTGCCTGTACGTGAGGTTAGGACAACCAGCATCCCCTCAGGGTTCTAGGGCCATTAGATTCTAATATTTTTTACTGACTAGTGTGTAGCATTTCAAACATATGAGCTGACTTGATTTTGTGAGTGATTTTGGACAACTGGTTACCTTTCATAGGAGGGTTTCCAGTAACATACACCTTATATTCCAAATAACTAACTTCCACATGAAATCTTAGAACACAGCCCCTGCTTCTAAGTTCCGGAAGGGGGTTGCTGCAAAGGAGGGAAACGCAGCAGAAGGGCTGCACGTGCTGCAAAGAATACCATCTGTCCTCTGAAAACAGTGACATGGACCCCATTTCCACCCAACCTATGTGAAGGACACATCTCCTTAGCAGCGATCGCTTGGCCACTCCTGTCCGCGGACTAACACTCTTGCACTGAAGTCCTCTGCACGTCTAACCGGAAGGAAGCCTCTTTGTGGGGAGGACAAGGTCCACCGTCGTGCCCTCAGCACCTTGCTAAGTATCCCCTCACCGTATGCTGAAGAAACGAGTCCTGCGTGGCTGTGGGGGCTGGGGGCGGCCCGTGAATGATGCAATGCTTCTGTTCTAGAAGTGCTGCCATCTAGCAGGGGACATAAGCACAGAGATCACTGCAACCAAGGGCAGAAGGGGACAAGGACAGAGGTGCAAGGACAGAGGGCTTTGGCTCCAGCAGCAAGCATGGAGAAAGGCTTTATGAAGAGGGGCACCTGGGCCGGGATGTGCACAAGAGTCCCTCCACGGCAACAGCAATAAATATCACACCTCATCAGGTGCCAGGACATCCCCGCTGACCTGGCCACAGAGCCAGCGGCTGCAGAAAACCCTGGCTGCCAGCTGGGGCAATGCCCAGTGGCGGGGGGACGTCAGGCAGGCAGAGCCCCAGCGCCAGGCTTTCTGCCGAGGGGACACAGCCATCGCAGGGAGGCAGGGCTTTGAACGAGCTGATCCTTGACCCGAAAGACAGTATTTGAGACCTCTCTGTGATGCTCTAAGCCTTCCTTCCATTCTGCCACCCATGAGAGTGAGGCCACCTGCACCATCGCAGTGGGTGTGTGCATGAGCCAGGAGGAAACCTGGGGCCGCGGTGACCGTTCCAGTTTGACAGTTTACGAAAAAGAATTGGTAAAATACGCATAACATTTACTGTCTTAAGTTACAATTCAGCAGGGCGCCTGGGTGGCTCAGTCGGTTAAGCGACTGCCTTCGGCTCAGGTCATGATCCTGGAGTCCCGGGATCGAGTCCCACATAGGGCTCCCTGCTCGGCTGGGAGTCTGCTTCTTCCTCTGACCCTCCTCCCTCTCGTGCTCTCTGTCTCTCATTCTTTCTCTCTCAAATAAATAAATAAAATCTTAAAAAAAAAAAAATTTACAATTCAGCAGCATTCAGGACATTTGCCGTGTTTTGCTCCCAGCACCACTGTTCTCCTTCCAGAATTTTCTCATCTCCCCAAAAGGAAACCTCACAACCACTAGGCAGCCTGGCAGTTTTAATGGGGAGAATTATCTTTGACGACGAGAGTTGGGGGCGTCCCGGGAGCCCCAACCCCGGCCACAGCTCTGGCTCACCGGCCAGTGGATGCAAACTGGCTCAGGCCCCAGGAAGGACTTTCTCGTGAGGGGCAGAGCCCACCATATTTCCGTGGCCTGCCCCCAAAGTCCACCAGGCAGGATGGTTAAATACATGATGGGAGAGGTTTTCATAGGCAGGAATCCTACACAGTAACTGAAATGATGTCTTCAAAGAATGCTCTGTGACCAGGGAAAATGTTTCCAATACAGGGTTTAACACAGAAAGAAGAATGCAAATGAATGCCATTTGGGCCCAGTTTTGTTGAAAAGGTAGGGGTGAGGGAGAAGATGACATTGGAAGGAAAAGCATAGAATGTGAACTGTTTTGGAGGGGGCTCCGGGCCTGCCTGCCTGCCTGAAGCCTACCACCTAACCCCCTCCCACCCCCCACCCCCACTCACAGGAATGTGCACCCACCAAGCCCGGAGGGCTCAGTAAAAGTTACAGTCATTGCTATTTTCTCTTCATATTTCTCTGTATTTTCCAAAATTTCTGTAACAATCAAGTTTTAACTTTTACGATCATAAGTACTAAAAGTGAGTTTTTTAAAAAGTAATCTTCCCATCCAACGTGGGGCTCAAACTCATGATCTCGAGATCAAGAGTCATATACTTTAACACTGAACCATCCAGGGGTGGATTTTTAAAGATGAGAGGAGACAGTGTTGCTTTTGGGGCTGAGCACTTCTAAGCCAGACCAAGGATGAGCCCATCTCTCTTCTCACTCCCTTCATCTGAGAGGAGAGGCCTGGCCCCTGGGCTGGGCTTTCGTGGTTCAGGGTCATATTTGTAATCTGGCTTATACTAGATACTTCACGTGGGATCCCAGGACACACACACACACACACACACACACACACGAACATGTGAGCACCATCCTCGTTCTTTTACAGTTGCACCCTTTGTGATAGTCCAGAAACTTCTAGAAAGACACACTGCTGTAAAGAAGTCTGATTCCCTTGAGTGGAAGGACTGATTACATGATATCAGTGTGGGAGTTCAGGAGGTTGTCTTAGGCTCAAGGGCTTAGCAAACATTTATTTAATTCTGCTACTATTTAAATAAGAAAGGCCGTCTTAGTGGGCAGATGGCCCAGAGAATGGGAAGAGAGGATCCTTGAGGGCTGGACTTGGGTGGGGTTGGCCAAGGCCAGGTCTTTGGCTTTGCAGCTCAGAACCTCCCCATTGGTCAAGGCTTAAGGGACTGGCTCAGGACAACCCATACTGGGAGGTTGTGGGGGCAGCAGATCCACTGGGGAGCTGAAGACCAGAGGCAGCTGTGGGTATGCTGGGTGCAGGGCAAGTGGCCAGCCCTACCTCTCCTAGGCTGGGGGCATCACTCTGTCAGAAGCTGCCTGGGGAACCCACAGGCAAACATGCGGGTGAGCATGATAACTGTATTCACTTTTTTCCTCTGAGGGGCAGGTTATGTGGAGACCGGATGCTTCTGTCACTGGATAGGCCACCCTGAACAAGGTTGGGTGCACAAGGACACGCCCTCCAAGCTTTGAGTTTGTCGTGCCCACTGTCTAGTGAGGGGGACACAAGGGGCAGCAGGACTTGTCCTGTAGGTGGTGGCCCAAGATACCTAGCCTAGGAGGGCTAGTGGCCCGGCCAGCCTGAGGCTCCAATGCCCCTGACTAATGTTTCAAGGCAGTGTTGGTGGCCTGAGCTCCAGCATCATGTTGGGAGGCCTTCTTCGGGTGCTGACCCAGGACCCCCCTCTGGAGAGGAGGAAGTGCTCACCCCTCTCCTCACGGGCCTCCCTGCTCTTGCTGCCAGACCCTCTTCCCCAACCCACCTGGTCCCTCCACCTCCTCAAGGTACCTTAGGGCCTCAACACTGCATTGCCCCTGCCAGCTTCTGTGGGGACCCTGCTGAAGGCTCTGGGTGCAGGTTGGCTTTGCTCCGTGTGGTGGAGGGCCGGCCAGGCTGCCCAGCCTGCTTGTGGCTGGGGCAGAGAAAGGGCCGAATCCAGGAGGAACTTTTAGTGTCAAGCTGACCAAGACCTTGAGTGTGCCGGCGGGAGAGGTTCTCATGATAAATTAAGATTCAACAGTTGAGCGAAAAAGAACACGGAGGAGCCCACAGATAAAGAAGAGAGAGAAAGTTAGGGCTGGTATTTTAGAACTTGTTTCAACCTTAAATGTTGTTGTGTGACGATTTTTATTTTTTAAAGAGATAATCCAAATAGGAAACTATGTTAGGTTTACTCAGATTTGCCACCCCTGAGAGAATCCTGAGTGTTCAGGCCGTGGTACTGAACCCCAGTGCCTGCCCCTTGCCGAGGGGCTCTGAGGAGGTGCTCCTAGTTTCCTAAGGCTCAGCTTGTGGCTCAAACTTGGGGGCAGAAGAGATTCCCGGCTGTCAGGTCACATCTTCATTACCCTGGGCCATTAAGCTCACTGAGCACCTTGAGTCCAACACTCCACCTTAGAGAGGAGGGTCTGAGTCTCAGGATCCGAAAGGCAAAAGCAGCGCCCACCGTGGGTGAAAGGCAGGGCTGGGTGACCCCCGGCCAATCCCCTGGCCCTGCCAGTGGTCACAGGGGACTGCGGGGAGGGCTCTTGTGACCGCTGGTGGGTGTGGCAGCGACCTGGGTGAGCTATGCCAGGGCCTCGAGTCTGAGCCAGGATGCTGGCAAAGCCGACAAGGAAAAGAACGGGGTAGCACTGCTGTGAGTCATTCAGCTCCATTCAGGCAATGACCCGGCAAGAAGATGAGGGGAGAGGGGACATTAATGAGCACCTACTGAATGCAGACCCTGTGCCGTGGGCTTTTGTGTTCATCAACTCATTTAATCCTGGCAATCCGTCCCTCTACTGATGAGGAGACTGAGCTGTGCAGAGGTTGGGACTTGCCCAAGATTAACCATAAGTGAGTACAGACCTGGAATTCAAATCCAGGCTTGTCCAACTTCAACAGTAATGTTGGAGGAAAGTGAAGGATCCTGAGCCATCCCAGTGTCTCAAGCCCCAGGGAAGGAGTTTTGCTGCCCGTGGTGAGAGGCCATTGAGTAAGAAAGGATGGGGCGGTGTAGAGACAGGCAATAAAAGCCTTCTGCTGGCACCCTTTGGAAAGGGTCTCTGGAGGAACCATGTCCCTTTCTGAAATCTTGCCTATAGCAAGACCTTCCTAGGAGAGTTGCCTATTAATTCACGCAACCACGAAGAGAAGCTATGAGCTTGACCTGGCTTACAATGACAATAGAGACTCTTTACTCTGTTGCCCCTTGGAAAAGCCACAGCCTTCCCTGGGACACAGCCGGACGCCAGTTGTCAGCCGGTCGGGTGACAAGATCACCCATCCTTGAGCCAGAACTTGGTTGGCATTCTGGTCCTACTGTGTGGCCTTGGATATACCACTCCACTTTCTGAGCCTCCGGTGTCCTCATCTGCATGGGAGGGGTCACAACATCCCTCCTAGGGTTGCCATAAAATAAGTTAGAGGAGGTGAACAGGTAAAGTAGCCCCTATCCCAGTGCCTGGCCCACAGCAGATGCTTAGCTGAGTCCAAATAGGAGGGAAATGGGAGTCTACTGGTGGAGACAGTCTTGTAGCAGAGGAACATTCTGATCTGAGAAATGGGTGTGCAGGCTTTGCCCAGCTCACCTGAAGATAGGCCAGTACCCGGGGGCGAAACATGAGTCAGCTTCACTAATTCCCCATAACGCCTGTAAGCCCAACAACATGTACTTAACATGGACGCTGCAATCAATTGAGGCCTCCCATCAATCACGCCCGGGGGGCCCCGGGAGACCAGCGGGGCAGCCCCAGCGGGCAAGTAAGGCCTGAGACGGGCGTTTTGCGGTCTTGTTCAGACTTAGCTACTAAACGCTTTGGGGCCGTCGGCAAATTACTTAACTTCTCAATGTCTCGCTCTCCTTATCTGTAAAATGGGGTTAATAATGCTCACCTACCTCACGGGGCTTGCTGCAAGAATTAATTAAAGTTTATGAAGTGCTTTGAGATTCCTGGATAAAAGGCCCGACAAAAGTACAAAGTATTATTATCATAATCTAGTAGGCTATAAAAGATAATTTTGCAGGAAAAGGCAAAATTTTAATTTCCATACAAGCAGAAACAAAGGCAGATATAGTCATAGAAAGTTTAAAAAAAAAGTCTAGAAGATAATTTATATAATTTTTAAAAATTATACCATGTTTGCTCCCTGCCAATAATCAATGCAGCATGATAATTACAGATTTCAGTCAGAGGCCAGCAAATCCTAACAGTAAGTGTCTCTAATCCGTGTGCTGGGCCTTGGGTTAGGGATTCTCTACGAGTTATCTCCTGGAATCCCATGACAACCCCACGAGATGAACATCATCCCCCCAAGAGAGGACTCCAGGACAGAGTCTAGAATCCTCTCCTGGCCTTGGTCACTGCTCTTGATGCTTGAGCTGGGAGGAGGCCTTGGTGACATGCTGATTCCCTTTGGCAGGTGGTCTTTAAGCAGATCTGAGACATAACCACAAAGGGAAACGGAGACAGGCGGGGGTCAGGGAAAACAGAGCTGTTGCCGTTCGGCATTCTAGCTCATGTTCAAACGCCCGTCCCCGGAGAAAGCCGGCCAGCGCGCACCTCTAGGCTTCTTTCTTCACGAGAAAAAAAGGAAAGACGGTCTCCTCCTGCCTCTGAGCTGTGTTGGGAGAGTCAATTACCTTCTTTTAAAAACATTAATAGATGATAAATAGATAGATAGGGCTTTCAGATGAGAGGCCTGTGTGTGGAAAAATTCTCTATTGCTGGTTCTTTCATCTTGACTTGAAGACTTGCCATGAGTGCAGATAAGCCCCAGGCTGGGGAGGCCTGGAGCAGGCGGGCAGGCAGACCCAGGCCCTTGGGCTGGTTCTCTCTTGGGGAAAGTGGAGACAGAGTGGAAAAGCCACAGGCTTGGGGTCTGAGGAGACCTGGATCGATTCTAGCGCAGCCCCCATTCGCTGTGAGATTTGGGGGTGAAAGCTAAGCCCCTGGTTTTATTAGTCAGTGCTTATAAAGCAACGGATCCTGAAAAAGAAAAGTATTTTTTTTTTGTAGATTAGATGCACCGAGAAATGAGAGAATGCAAGGTAGGCAGAATAGTCATATAATTTCACACCTTCTCTGGCGAATTAAAAAATAATACATTGAGACTTGAAAATCATAAAATGAATGGGCATCCATAGAAAAGAAAAGGGTGTATCCGCTTTGCTCATCCCAGGATCCTGGATGTCTGGGGAGGGTTTTCTGCTGGACAGGGGGAAGCTGTCTGAGAAAGGACAAGGTGGGATGGGGTGGGGGGGTACATAGAGGCAATGCTGAAAGCAGGAATCAGGGTCACAGCCCACCTAAGCTGCTTCCTCTGGGCACCAAATGGGGGAAGAGCCAATAACTTCCCTTTCCTCAAATCTCAGCTTTACCACTTATTTTCTGTGACTTCGGGAGTATTTTCATTTCTCTGGGCATTTTCCTTCTTTGGAAAACAGGGACCCCCTCCCCGTAGCATGCCGTGACCACTCAGCGTGTCAGCGCTTGGGAAAGTGTCCACACAGAGGTGCCTGGTCCTGCGAGGCCCCGCCATACCCCGGTCTGGGCCAGCTCCTTGCTAAATGTGCTTTAAAAAAAATCTCACTTCATCGGATCCCTCCAAGGAATCTATGAGGTGAAGTGTTCGCATCTTAATTTCACCTTCAAGAAGTAATGTCCTTCTTTGGAAACAAAGAGAGCAAGATAAAATCTGAGATGTCATGGGACAGACATGAGATCCCTCTCTCGGTCTCCGTAGCACGCAAGGATTTGAGCAGGAAACGCGGGCTTGGAGAGCACCTGGCTGACAGAAGCTCGGAGATGCTCTGTCACCTCCCACAAGTGCCCGAATTCCTGGGCAGGTGACTAAGAGCCAGGGAGGGTCCAACACCTGGAGATCAGGCCAATGGGGCTGCGATCCCACCAAATATGGGCACCCAGACTCGGCCCCAGGCTCTGCCGGCTCAGACCCCCAAGGCAGTGTTGGCACAGATGGGCCAGAGGAAGGAAATCTTTTTTCCTGATTCTTGGAATTTGAGGTGTTAACTAAGCAGTGAGGGGACTTCTGAGAGTCTGATTTACAGATAAGGAAGCTGGGACTCGGAGAGGCCTGGGGACTTTCCTACGGTACCAAAGTAGGGGACACGCTCTTCCTGGATAGGGAAGGTCAGGGTTCCCTTGTGGCATTTCTCACAGACTCTATCATTTTGGGGACCTCCCGGGCCTTGGTTTCCCCATCTGCAAACCTGGGATAACAGCAGCTTCCATGCTTGTCCCAAGGGTTATGGAGAGGCCAGAGTGATCATGGGAATAGAAATGATGGCTGGCAAAGCTAGCTGGGGGGCTGAGAGGGCTGCGGGGAATTATCTATCAACGGAGAGACGGGGCTGGAGGCCGGGCTTTGGGGCTCTGGTACTTCTGGGCCTGCTTTTGGAGAATGGGCCGAGGAAGGGCTGCTGGGGCCTTGTCAGGATTTTCTCACCTTTCTCTCACCTCTGCTGAAGGCTCTCTGTTCAATCCAGGCGGGCACCTGGCCCTGGGCTGATGCAGGCCCTGCTCCTGATGAGGAGGCAGGTCGTGGAGGTCACCCTGCTCCCTGACCCGCATCCACTCTCCCCGGCCCCCACACCGGCTTTCCGTTGGCTGGGGTTCCACCTTTGGGTGGCTGCTCCCGAAAGGCCGTGCTGGGAGATGCCGTGCCACTGTTCATAGCAGGCCTGGCCATGGTGCGCTGTTCCCGGCCGCCTCGCCCCATCCTGCATGGAACCCGCGGGGCATCCCTGTTTGCCAGGTGAGGGCACTGAAGCTCAGCGCTGTCAGGTGACTCACCTGAGGCCCCACAGCATGGGGAGGCTGGGCTGGGGGCCACCACTGTGCCTCGGGCTGCTTGTCTGTGCAGGGGGAGCGGCACGGGGCTGAGGGTGGCTTAAGCCTTCTCTAGCCACCATTCTGGGGCCTGTGGTCTGGATGAGGTCTGGATGAGGTCCCCGGGGGGCTCTGGCCCTCTGCCTGAGGTACGGCGGAGGGCGGCACACATGTGACCCAGCCTGTCGCCTTGGGAAGACCTTTCATCCCAGGGGGCCCTGGACACTCGGTCCGTCTGTGATTAATGGAAGGAGCCCTGGGCTGGACCTGCCGTCTCCCGGACCTCCACTTGCTGAGCTCAGCGGACAGATGGAGTCTCTGGGCCTCAGTGTCCTTACCTGTCAGAACGAAAGTGTTGGAGGTGCTGATTTTAGGAATGAAAAAAAACCTTTCATATTCTGCTAAGGAAGAGATCTTCAAGCTGTGTTGAGAAATAGAAGCATGGTGTGTATGCAGCATGCTAATTTAAAAATTATACGTACAAAAAATAAAAGTTACATGTACATATGTGATGTAATATGTGTATATACACAATATGATACAGTGCACGTTCAGTACATAGACTCAAGAGATATCTTCTCTTATATTTCACAAAGAATCAATAAAGAGTGAATGACTCATTTTATTGATTGATTGATTTTTAAGAATTTATTTTTTTTAATTTATATATTTTAAAGATTTTATTTATTTGAGAGAGAGAGAGCGAGCATGAGCAGGGGGAGGAGCAAAGGGAGAGGGAGAGGCAGGTTCCCTGCTGAGCAGGGAGCCCGATGCGGGACTCGATCCCAGGACCCCGGGATCATGACCTGAGCCGGAGGCAGCCACTTAACCAGCTGAGCCCCCCAGGTGCCCTCATTTTAAAGGGTAGCCTGTCAGCAGAGGGCGAGGGCAGGGCCAGAGGGGACACGGGCTTGGAAACCAGACCTCTCCAGACGTGCCTTGCTTTCCTGTACTAATTTTGGAAGCTGCACATACTTACAAAATTAAAAAAAAACAGAGGTAAGAAAAAAAGAACAAAGCAAACCATAAACCATAAAACACACTAATTAAGTAAATGTTTGTCTATCAACTTGGTGACATAACGTCCAGGGAAACGTGGTTTCCATTGACACCTCTATGCTGGTGATGACAGTCACCCTAAGGACCCACCGAAGGGTCTAGGCTGCATTCGGTGGCCGTCCTCGAAGTGCTAAGGTAGACACGGTCATTCCAGAACCATAGCATACGTGAGCACGTATAGCAGGACCCATGGTGGTGGTGTTGAGAACCAAGGTTCTCAGAGTAAGAAAAAGGGGAAGTGAACTGTGTGCCAAATCGAAGACCGTGAAGTAAGCGCTTCTGGACTTGTGTGTCTCTGACGCTGAAGGTCCCCTGGGGGGACTCCAGAGGATTTGACCCCACCCTGCTCCCCACCTGCCCCTAGCTCTTCGGCACTGCTTTTGCGAGTTTTATAGTCTCAGGGGAACCAATGGCTTAGTTCGGAAGAGTTGGAAGTTTCTTCCTTAAAGAAAACTGACAGCCTGGAAGCCCTGAAGGAGGTGGTCATGAACTGTCCCCTTGGTGCTGACATCTCGTGGCTCTAGAACCTGAGGGTGCTCAGCGGCAGGCTGCCACTGAGCTCGTGCCTGGTTTAGCGCTGCACGGGAGCCCCATCTGAGGGACACTGCTCCAGCACATTCCGCAGAGAGCTGCCTTGTCGCCTCTCCGCGAACAGATTCCTGTCACGCTCTGCTCTCTGTCTTCCTTCCGCAGCTTGGGCTCGTCATGATGACCGACCAGACGGGATCAGTTACCATGTCCGTGAACCTGCTCTGTGCCGGGAACTTTTCCATCGGTCTCCCCACTTCCTTCTCGCTAAGACCTTGTGAAGTAGCGATTCTTGACTCCTTTTGCTCCGGGGAGGTGGGGGCAGTGTGAGGATGCTAAGTGACCCCGCCCGGGCCCCAGCCAGGCCATGGTGCGGCCAGACACCGAATGTGGCCCGACTGAGCCCAAGGCCCGTGCTCCTCCCCTGAGCCCTGAGTGCCTGTCCCAGAGAGCATAGCCTCCTGGCTCTTTCTAAATGTGTAAGACGGGCTGTGAATGAGTTCAGCCAACAGCAAGAGGACTAGTAGCACCAGAGGGAGAAGCAGGCTCTCCGCGGAGCAGGGGGCCTGATGTGAGGCTCCATCCCAGGATCCTGAGATCACGGACCTGAGCCGAAGGCAGACGCTTAACCGACTGAGCCACCCAGGCGCCCCTATGATGTCAATCTCTGTCTTAACACTCCAGGCTAGGAAGAGGACGGCAACAAGCAAGAGGAGGGAACACTCTCTGACCAAGGAAGGCTCCAAGTTGAAGCTACAGGTACCAAATTTTGTTTAGAGCCAAGAATAGACTCTACAGGTCTAGCCCAGGAGTTCTCAACTGGGGGTGATGTGGGCCTCCCAGGGGACATTCAGCAATGTCTGGAGACACCTGGTTGTCACAACGGGGGGGTGGGAGAGGCCAGGGATGCTGCCACCTGAGTTACAAAGCACCTAGCAGCCCCCTAAAGTCAACAGCACTGCTAAGGTTGAGAAACCCCGCTGTGGTGCAGACCCTGCTGGAGGCTTTCCCTCCGTTTCTCTTTGTGCTTGTTAGTGTTCCAGAACACTTCGTTTTCAAGGACAGGTAAGCCACTTGCTCTTCAAAGTTTCCAGAGCATCTCCATTGCAGAAGAGCTAGGTCAGTTAGAGAGGAAGTGTCTCTTTCATCTCTCCAGGAGGGTTGGATGCTGGAAGACGGTGTTTGCGAACACCAGAACACCAAGTGATGCCAATTACTCAAATGGGCTTCTCCTCTGAGAATCCGCTCTCCTCTGAACTTCAAACATCTTGACCAATACTAATTTGGCAACAGAGCACCTCAGGAAGATTCTATCAGCTCCCAAACCAATTAGTTTAACTCTGGGCAAGTTTACCAAACATTCTTCTTTGATCAAATAATTAATTTTTTTTTCAAAGGGTATGATCTTCTACCCATATGTCTTTCTTTGACATTAATTGATAGGCCAAAAAGGAGGAGGAAAAAAAAAATCCCATTTTTAGAGCTGGCATTAGTATTCCCCAGTCAGTTTTAAAATGCTGTATTTTTCACTGTTGTTTCTGTAAATATGGACAGAGAGAGGAGGAATCTTGGGGTTTTGAGGGAACCACGAAGCTCTCAGATCAGAATCCCAAGTCTCAGGCTCTGCCGAAGAAAAAAGGATGCTAAGTCCCTTCTGGGCCAGGACAAAATGGAGCCCACCGCATGGCTAGCTGGGTGATGGCCTTTGTTTGAATCACCTCTATTCACCAAGTAGCCCCACCTGTATCAAACCCATTGTGGGGTACTGGGGCTCCCACAAAGGAAGGAAATGCCATCTGTGCACTAACGTTCAGTTAGTCCACTGGGCAAGATATGCAGCCCAACAAACAAGGATGGTGCTTTTGTGTGTCTACGTGCTGCCGGCCCACCCCACTGCTGGAGGGGTCTGAGCCCGCTGCCTTCTCCCTCTTCTGAACACTGGTACCTTCTGGTTCTTTTCCTGGTGAGGTCTACTCACCCTTCCAGACCCAGTGAGGGCGCCTCCTCTGTCCCGAGTTGAGCCAGTGGCCTGCCTATCCACCAAACTGCCCAGAGCTTCTCTCTACCGGGGCACTGAGCACTGGTCCTTTGTGTGTTTTCCTCTTCTGCCCCCCAAGTGGGAGCTCCTTAAGGTGGGACCCTAGGTTCTTTGTGTGTCCTCAACATGTGGAAGATACTGGATAGGTATGGAATGAACAATGGAATGAATTCAGTTGGTGTATGTAGGCACAAGGGCCGCAAGAAGTTGTGGTGACGAAATGTTAAAGTAAATCAAGGAAAGCTCTTCAGCTGATGCTTTGTCATGACTGTGTCTGCTGGTGCGGTTCTGGCATTTTCCCTCTAGAACAATGCTGACAGGCATCCAATCAAATAAATTAATATTCCCTTCCCACCATGAAAGACTCATTTCGTGGGAACAAGTCCACACAGCAGTGTGTGGGTGTGTGCCCCACACATCAACCCCACCAGAAACCATAATGTGTTTGCCTGTGTCTTCCTGTTAGCAAGAGATGAGGAGTGTTTTGCTCTCCTTTCTCATGACGACCGTTGACCCTGGTCTGACCTTGCCACTCTGTAATGGCGGGAAAACAAAGATGAGGTGGGAAATCAGAGAGGAGAGATGAAAGGGAAATGTTGCCACTCCGTAAAGGTCATAAACTTTGTGCCTGTGGAATATTCTCCTGGAAGTTTCCATTAAAAAAAAAAAATCACTAAATTTTTTTTGTGAACAGACAAATGGAGATTCTCTTCTCTTCAAGATAGTAGAAATAAATTTCTCTGGTTATATGGGAGTTGGATTTAGAGCTAACAGTGGTGGTCACATAAACTCCTTCATACAGAGTTTAAGCCACCTCTTGATTAAAGTTGGTATTTGAATTTTTTTTTTTTAAAGATTTTATTTATTTCTTTGAGAGAGAGAATGAGACAGAGAGAGCATGAGAGGGGGGAGGTTCAGAGGGAGAAGCAGATTCCCTGCCGAGCAGGGAGTCCAATGCGGGACTCGATCCCGGGACTCCAGGATCATGACCTGAGCCGAAGGCAGTCGCTTAAACCAACTGAGCCACCCAGGCGCCCCGGTATTTGAATTTTTGAAGACGAACACTATTATTAAGTTGTTCTGAGGCCTGTAACTCCACTCATTTTAACATGAGTAGATGTGCTCACTTGAAAACATTTATCAGCAGTTCCAAGACGGTGAAATGACCCATAAATTTTAAAAAAAATTTTATTTTTTAATTTAAATTCAATTAACATATAGTATATTATTATTAGTTTCAGAGATAGAGTTCAGTGATTCATCAGTTGCATGCAACACCCAGTGCTCATTCCATCACGTGCCCTCCTTAGTGCCCATCCCCCAGTGACCCCATCCCCCCACCCACCTCCCCTCCAGCAACCCTCAGTTTGATTAAGAGTCTCTTATGGTTTGTCTCCCTTTCTGGTTTCATCTTGTTTTATTTTTACCTCTCTTCCCCTATGCTCCTCTGTTTTGTTTCTTAAATTCCACATATTAGTAAAATCATATGATAATTATCTTTCTCTGACTGACTTATTTTGCTTAGCATAATACCCTCTTGTTCCATCCATGTCTTTGCAAATGGCAAGATTTCATTCTTTTTGATGGCTGAGTAGTATTCCATTGTGTGTGAGTGTGTGTGTGTGTGTGTATACACACCACATCTTCTTTATCCATTCATTTGTCGTTGGACATCTGCGCCCTTTCCATAGTTTGGCTATTGTGGACATTGCTGCTATAAACATTGGGGTGCAGGTGCCCCTTCGGATCCCTACGTTTGTATCTTTGGGGTAAATACCTAGCAATGCAATTGTTGAATGACTCACAAATTTGCCTGTGGCAAATCATGATACTTTTTAGTAGCATAAAGTGATCTAAAGTCTTATTAGTTCCTGTAAAGGTTATTGGAAAGCAGAGAAAGAGAGAGAAACACAAACGTGCAGTGTCATGGAAACCAGTTCATCACTTTGTTTGGTCAACGAATGAGCACTGACTACCCCGCCTGGGGTAGAGAGCTCGTAAGCCACAAAGCTGAGATGGAAACCTAGCGACCCATATCTATGAATGTCGCGTTCCAGGGAAAGCATGGGACACAGGCTGTTGCTATGTTCAGCACCCGGAGGAATCTGCTCCCCACCGATACTCTTTGAGGAAGGAGGCTGCAGAGGCACAGGGCCCTTGCTCTTCCAGAACCCAGCTGATGGAGTCAAGTGCCATCACTCTTGGCAATCCTGCTTCCTCAGCCCCAGTGGTCACCCCAACCCCAACTCAATATGACCTCTCAGTGCAAAAGCTTGCAATCACCAAATGACTGGTCCTGGTGTCTTCTCAGCTCCCACTTTCACCCTGATTCCAACTGGCCTGGATCAGCCGCCAGTGGATAAGCTACCCGAGTCAGATGGTCCTTGTGGGCCACAGACATTCTGGGGAGCAAGGTTGTCCAAGGAAGGGTTTGTGGTAGGGCAAATACTGCATTTCATCACCCGTATGAAGGAGGGACGAGGTGAGATTTTTCCATTACTGCTTTATTGTTAAAGAAGCTACAATAGGAATATACTGACCCGCTCTGAGTCATATGAAGCATAAGCTGATAAGTTTATGTCTCCCACTTTCCTACTTGCTGAATATTAGAGGAAAAGCCTCCATGCTGGGTCTTTATATTGAGATGTGGCAAATCTCACTGGACTTCCCTTGGGTTCAGGCCAGGGGAAAAGGCCCAGAACACACCATCCCCACCCTTTGGTTTATTTTTCTTTTGGGGTGTTAATTTTTTTCCTTTTCCTTTTTTCTGCCAGACCTCCATGCCCCTTCCAACTCTACCTATAGCAACTCTCCAGGATGTCTATGCTAACAACCTAATATATATTCTCCTTACTCATATAACAATATACAAGCTCAGAGAGGGTTTTTATCCTATTGTTTGCAAAAACAAGGTCATATTTTATACAGGTTTTTGCATCACCGTTTTCTCAAAGATGTCAACAGTTACAGCCTTAATTTATCCTTATTAATGGTTATATTATATTCTAAGGTGAGAATTACTATGCTTTATTCAACCTCTCTTATTGACAGGTATGTATTCACTTTGTTCCCACAGTTTTCCAAGGCTGCAATTCTTGAATATATAGCCTTATATACTGATGCTTTTATTTCTATGCACTAGATTCCCAGGCATGGATTGTTGCTGGGCTGAAGGATATATATATATATAATTTTAATAGATGTTACCAGATTGCTTCTCAATTAAACTGTAACCAGTAACTGAGTACTGATTTTCCCATACCTCAAGAGTAAAAGATATTATTGCTGTTTTTAAATTTTGTTAGTTTTATCATTTTGAAGAATTATCTCAGTTAGTGTAAATTGCATTTCCTACACTATTAGAGTTTTGAGAATCCTTAAAAAAATTGTTAGTCACTTGGATTTGCTCCTCTATGAATTGCTTCTCCATATTCTTAATCCATTTTTTACTGGGTGATTGTCTCTCATCAATTTCTATGTAATAGATACTAAACCACTGTCTGTTCTCTGAATTGCAAATATATATAATTGGCAACTTGTTCAAAGTATCTTCTGCCATAAACAATTTTACGTGGTTTAATATTGACAAATGAGCCTTTTTTTCCCTTTTAATAGCTTCTGAGTTTCTAGAAAAAGGTTTTCTTATTGCTAAATTATTATGTAGCTTCCTAAAAAAAAGAAAAGAAATAAAATCTTTCTTCTGCGATTTTTATTGTTTTTCTTTTTATATTTAAGCCTTTATCTGAAATTGGTCATTGTAAAGTTGTAAGATTGAAGACCAATTTATCTTTTCCCATTAGTAAAAGACCATTTTTTCATGTATTATATTTTTAAACATACTGCTTTTGCTTTCTATTTCTACTTTCTCATTTTGTTCTAGATGTAATGTTCTCTTCCTATGACAATACCATATTTATTTGAATAGAATGGCTTTTTGGTATGTCGTGGTCTGGAAATGCAAATTCCTCTAATTATTCTTTTTCAAAAAATTGGTATTTTTTTTTTCTTTTGAGAGAGAGCACACACGCATATGTGCACAAGGGCAAGGGAGGGGCAGAGAGAGAGAGAGAATCTTAAGCAGCCTCTGCACTCAGCACAGAGCCCAATGTGGGGCTCAGTCTCAACCCTGAGACCATGACCTGAGCTGAAATCAAGAGTTGGATGCTTAACAGACTGAGCCACCCAGGCACCCCTCAAAAAGTATTATTTTTTTTTTTTAAAGATTTTATTTATTCATTTGAGACACAGAGATACAGAGAGAGAGCATGAGCAGGGGGAGAGGCAGAGGGAGAGGGAGCAAGCAGGCTCCCCGCTGAGCAGGGAGCCCGATGCGGGGCTCGATCCCAGGACCCTGGGATCATGACCCGAGCCAAAGGCAGATGCTTAACCGTCTGAGCCACCCAGGCGCCCCCTCAGAAAGTATTCTTAAGAATTTTTCCCAAATAAACTTTATAATTATTTTGTCCAATTATCTGTCCAAAAACACAGACACACAGACACACACACACACACACACACACACACAAACTCCGTTAGGAGTCTATTTGGAATTGAATTAAATATATATATTAATTCTGGAGGGGCAACTTTAAATACATATTATGTCATCTCATGTAAGAATAGGATATGGCTTTCCCTTTATTCATGTCTTGGTTTATGTTATTTGGTAATATTTTATTATTTTAATGCAAAATGTTTTTCTTTCTTGTATATTGTATTCCTAAGTATTGAATAGTTTTATTTGATGTTGTGAATATATTTTCTTCCATTTCTAATTACTTAAGGCTAGAATAGAAACTTGTCAATATTTGTATATTTACTTGTATCTAGCTATGTTAGAAAATACTTTTTAATTCTAGTCACTTTGCTAATTTTGGGGTTTCTGGGTATATAGTCATATCATCAACAAAAATAGACAAATTAATTTCTTGTTCTCCAAGGTTCAAATCAGTTTTATAGTATTTTTATCTTATTGCATTTGCTGGAAGCACCAAGACCATGTTCAGTAATAATAATGGTAGTATCATCAGTTTAGTTCCTGATTTCATTGATCATTGTTCTAAAGTTTCACCATTTAGAAAACTGTTTTCTCTTGGTTCTTAGTGAATCGTCTTTTTTTTTTAAAGTTTCCATGATCTATTATTTAGAATTTTTTAAGAAAGAATGCTAAATGTTTGTCAAATGCTTTTTAGGCTCAATTAGTGTGTGTGTGTGTGAGTGTGTGTGTGATTTTTTTTTTCTTTACATTGCTCAAACTTTGTTTTTCAAGAACAAATTTACATGCTTGGAAATTTACACAGGCATATATCCTGTTTCTCATTCTTTCTGTTTTAATTCATTTCTGTGGCTTAACAAGGACAAAAATCAAGGAAAATTTTTATATTCAAAGACCAATGTCATGGGGAAAGAACTGTGAAATAAGTTAAAGTGGGGAAAAAAAAAAACCCCTAGGATGCAAAACCTTATACAGCATGATTCCCAAGTCCTTAAAATAGAAATACCCATCTATACAAGAAAAATTTCAGGAAGGAAATACATTATGTTAGTAGAAATATGAATGCTTTTTATATTGTTCCTCATAGTTCTCTGGTTTTTCAAGATTTCCTAGAGTAAATCTGTCGTGCTGTTACGATCAGGAGGAAAACCACATTTTCGTTTTGAGACGGCAATAACAGGACTTTCATGTCTCCTTCAGATGCAAACAGCACGCAGGTTTCTCACAGTACAGGCTGTTTGGATCTCAGTGAAGGACTGAGGCTCACAGATTCTGCATGGCTCAGGGGCATGCCATGCCTCACTACCACACAATGGTTTCATTTTAGGGACCCGCATTGCATTATTTTATTTAATCCAAAGTTCCTACTCTTTCTAGCACTTGCTGACCCTCCAGCCCGGAAGAGCGCCACCTGATAAGAGGCTCTCTGCAGCCTAGCCTGAAGTGGTAGAGCCAAGTCTGAAGTGGGGTCCCGGAGACCAGCCCCGTCTTGGCTCTGTCTTTTTCCTGCTGTGTGACCTTGGGAAAGTCACCTGGCGTCTCTGAGCCATAAAATAACTCCTTGCTCATAAAACGGGGAACTCATACCTGATCTTCTGCTTCTTCTGGTTGTGTGCATCGAAATCTAAAAGAGACCGTACAGGTGGGGCTGTCTTCTTAACCACTCAGTGTAGTACAAACCCAAGGGATTGTTCGTGCCTCCGCAGAGAGAGCTCCTTGCCATCATCGGAACAACTGATTGCAAAATAATTCTATTTAATTGGATTTATCTGAGTAGGTCAAATAATAATAATAATTACTGAGAGTGGTAATCATATCAAGAACAGCTCACCGTGCTTCTGTTACATAACCCGAGCTTCTCTCCAACGCCCTGATTTGAAAGCCTCTCCCATTTGCCCGTTTGTGACTCAGGAATCACAGATCAATCTTGTCCTTGGAGAAAGGCCGCCGGCCTTGTCATCCTTGCCTTGGTTTCTTCACACCCAACCACAAAGTAAGTCTGGGTGGGTTGCTCAACCTGCTTCGAAACACACGTCGTCACTGCCTCACATACAGGTGTGACAACAGATGAAGGGTTTTAAGGAGGCCAAGGGGGGAGGGTGATGCCTTGGTATCATCTGTTCTTTCTGCCAAAATGCATTTAAAGCACCCCTCCTTCAACCATCACAGATGCACCCTGTGGAGCCTTCAAAGATCCTTGTTCCTGATGCCCCTGTTCCAGACCCTAGTTCTTTTCTCCAGCTCCCCAGGGAATCAGCATGCATTGGGGGGTTGGTGTTGAGGGGGCCTGGACCTCTAATGGAGTTCCTGCACCCAGGCTGGACCTCACTTCCCTTCAGTAAGCTGCTCAACTGATGAGACCCCGCTGCAGTCCATCATTTCCTCCCGTGACATTTGGATCCAAGGAACATATCAGGTGGTTGCCAAGGGGGCAAGGAGGGAGCATGCTTCAAGGAGTGTTGGGGGCCCACAGAACACAGGCCCTGGTGCTATGCTTGAGCAGCAGGCATGCAAAGCCTCCCTTTTAGTTCCATCTGCAAAGCCTTCTCACCCGCCAGAACTAGAGGCCTCTCTTCTACATTTTACAACTTTTCAGAGAAATAAAATCAAGCCACCTTCCCAGGAAAGCCGTGGTCATCGGTCCATTTGCCTCCATTGTATTGTAACTCTGTGCTACTCTGGACATTTGGGCCTTTCGTTTGGGAAACTTTTTCTTGAATTATTTTGTTGGTTACTTCCTCTCCTCTTTTCTTGGCTTCTTTTTCTGGAATGTATTCCATTCTATGTAAGTGGGCCTCCTGCACTAGACCCGTTAGTTTTCTTGTTTCTCTTCTCCTGTACCTTCACTTACCTTTTTGCTTTACTTCCTCGGAGAGAGTTCCTTAATTTTCTTGTCCTTCTATCAGACATCTTGTTACTGCTTCCTTCATGAGTGGAATTAATATTTCTTTCAGGATTTTAATAAGAATGATTTTTTTTTTTTCTTTCCCCTGCATAGACTATTTCTTCTGGTTTATTTGTTTGGGTCTCTGTATTTCCAGGTTCTGGGTCCTTGGTTGTCTGAGGTGCTGAAATGGCAATGAGAAACCCTTGGCATGTAGACAGGGCTATAGGGTCATTGTCTGAGGACTTTTCTTGTGGAGGGGCAGCCATGTGTGTATCCTGAGGTCTTTATTTTGGTGCTGGTGGAAATTCCAAAAGACAACGAGGTATGAAGATACAATTGGAGGTTTTTCTCTAACTTCTTGCATTTTAGAGCATGGCCACAGGGCCACACTGTCTAGCAAGGGGGACACAAGGGGCAGCAGGACTTGTCCTGTAGGCGGTGGCCCAGGATACCTAGCCTAGGAGGGCTAGTGGCCCGGCCAGCCTGAGGCTCCAATGCCCCTGACTAATGTTTCAAGGCAGTGTTGGTGGCCTGAGCTCCAGCTTCATGTTGGGAGGCCTTCTTCGGGTGCTGACCCAGGACCCCCCTCTGGAGAGGAGGAAGTGCTCACCCCTCTCCTCACGGGCCTCCCTGCTCTTGCTGCCAGACCCTCTTCCCCAACCCACCTGGTCCCTCCACCTCCTCAAGGTACCTTAGGGCCTCAACGCTGCGTTGCCCCTGCCAGCTTCTGTGGGGACCCTGCCGAAGGCTCTGGGTGCAGGTTGGCTTTGCTCCGTGTGGTGGAGGGCCGGCCAGGCCGCCCAGCCTGCTTGTGGCTGGGGCAGAGAAAGGGCCGAGTCCAGGAGGAACTTTTAGTGTCAAGCTGACCAAGACCTTGAGTGTGCCGGGGGGAGAGGTTCTCATGATAAATTAAGATTCAACAGTTGAGCGAAAAAGAACACGGAGGAGCCCACAGATAAAGAAGAGAGAGAAAGTTAGGGCTGGTATTTTAGAACTTGTTTCAACCTTAAATGTTGTTGTGTGACCATTTTTATTTTTTGAAGAGATAATCCAATAGGAAACCATGTTAGGTTTACTCAGATTTGCCACCCCTGAGAGAATCCTGAGTGTTCAGGCCGTGAGACCAAACCCCCAGTGCCTACCCCTCACTGAGGGGCACTGGGAGGGGACCCTAGTTTCCTAAGGCTCAGTTTGTAGCTCAAACATGGTCAGGGTGGAAGGGATCCTAGGGCATCAGGGCCTGAAGGCCTGGACCTCACTGAATCCAACACTCCACCTTAGGGAAGAAGGGTTTGAGTCTCAGGATCTGAAAGAAGAAAAGCAGTACCCACTGTGGGTGAGAGGCAGGGCTGGGTGACCCCCAGCCAATCCGTCAATAAACATTTGAGAGCAGATTGGCATAAAACATGACCAGTTTGTAAAGTTCAGATTCTAGAGTGCTCTAAGAAAGAAAGATATCCCCAGAATGTAGGACCAGACCAAGTCGTGTCAATGGCACCTACTTTGGAATTCTTATTGGGTGAGTAAAATCACACCAGCAACTTAAGGTGAGGATCCAGACTCTTCTGTTAGTCAAAAGAGAGCCTACTATACCCACCTGGTATCTGGACACGAACAGGGTGTCAGCGACCTGGCCAGTGGGGTTTCTCTAGATAACCTAACTCAGTGAGAACCTCCCGAGTGAAGAGGGTGGGCTGAATCTCACAGCTTGATTCCCCAAGGAACCTCTCATTCTTTCAGGCTCTGGATCTAGTTTACAACATATCCAGTGTCTTCTGTTCTGACTGGTCTTGTTTCTGCCCTACTGGGGAAACTTCCGATTATTTCTGTCCCCTGAGATGCTGTATCTCAGAAGCAGCACTCTTAATATTCTCCTGAGTCTCTCCCGTGCCTGAGTCATGGTTCTCACTATTTCCAGTTCCTATCTGAAGGTGCTACATGTTGCCTGCAGGCGTTGGAAGGCGCCACCCAAACCAAACATTTAATTTAAAGACTTAGCCCCCAGGAGAAGAGATTATTATTATTATTATTATTATTATTATTATTATTATTATTTATGGCATTTAAAGTGTTCCATCTCTGAGCCTCTGGGTACTCATAAAGTGAACAATGCTCCTATTTAAGCACCCAAGTTAGAGCTAAATGTCCTGAGTCGTCAGTTTGAAGCAAGCTAGGAAATGAGAGAAGAGGGGGAATAGGAATCTCCAATAATGCTTAGAATGCTTGGTTTCCAAAGAGAGAGGGATTTTAACTCACAGACATGCCATAAGATCAATAGGGTCTAGGAGCATCCCCAAGGTGTTCTCTTTGGTGGAATTCGTAGCTGTCTAGATCCAGAACAAGGAAACTGCCTTGTTCTGCAAACATTCACAGAAGCCCTGGAGTCAGATCCTGGGGAGACAGAGCTGACTGAGCCTGGGTTACTGCCTCCAACTAGTTCACAGTGTCCTGGGGGAGGCAGATGAGTCAACACTGAGGATCAGCATGCCAGCACCTAGGAGCAGGTGGGTCACTGGAGGTCAGCATGGCATCCTAGGGTGCTGAGGGGATCCCAGAGGAGCAGGCCTCTTCCCCTGCCATGCTGACCAGACTGGGAGCACAGTGCTCAGGGGTTCTTTGGACAAACAGGAACACATTCAGAGGAGCAGCCTGGAGGCTGAGGGGCTTATATGCACGTCCTATATGTAACCTGGAGGGACTGCAGGTTTTTGGCTGCGAGAAAAGTTTGAGTGGGCCCAGAGAGAGGGGGATAACATTGTTGAAAGAAATTAAAGCAAACCTAAATAAACAGAAGGACATTCCCAGTGTATGGATTGGAAGATTTCATATTGTTAGGAAGACAATACTTCCCAAATTGACCTATAGATTCAATGCAATCCCTATCAAAATGCCAGATGGGTTTTTGTTTTGATTTGGTTTTTTTCTAGAAAGTGACAAGCTGATCCTTAAACTCATATGGAAATACAAAGGATGCAGAATGGCCAAAACAATATTGATGAGGAAAAACAAAGTTGGAGGACTTACACTTCCCACTTCCAAAGCTTACCACAAAACTACTAGTATGGTACCAGTGTAAGGACAGACATCTCAATGGGATAAATTTGAGAATCTAGAAATAAACCCATACACATAAGAACAATTGATTTTCAACAGTGATTCCAGGACAATTCAATGGGGGAAAGAATAGTCTTCTCAACAAATGTGCTGAGCTACATGTGAAAGCATGAAGGTGGACCCCTACCTCACACCATATACAGAAAACCACTCAAAATGGATCCAAGATTTTTAAATGTAAGAGCTAAAACTATAAAACTCTTAGAAAAAAAAGTCTTAGCTATGAATCTTTGTGAGCTTAGATTAGGCAATGATTTCTTAAATGTAACACCAAAAGCACAAAAGACAAAAAAATAACTAAATTAAACCTTACCAAATTAAAATTTTTGGGGGGGTGGCTGCTGGCTCAGTTGGTGGAGCATGCATCTCTTGATCTCGGGGTTGTGAATTTGAGCCCCACACTAGGTACAGAGATTACTTTGAAAAAGTAAGGCCTTAAAATTTTTTTAATTTTTTCAAACCATCATGTTGTACACTTTAAATATCTTACAATTTAATTGTCGATCATACATCAATAGAGCTGGAAAAATACAATAAAATTTTTGTGTGTCAAAGGATATTATCAAGAAAGTAAAAAAAAAAAACCCACAGAATGACAGAAACTATATGCAAATCATATATTTTATAAGGGTTTGGTATCCAGTATATATAAAGAGCTCTTACAACTCAACAACAACAAAAAAGACAAATAATCCAATTTTTAAAACTGGCCAAGGCTTTGAATAGACATATCTCTCAAGAAGATATATGAATGGTCAGTAAGCACATGAAAAGATGCTCAACATCATTGGCCATTAGATAAGTGAAAATCAAAACCACAATGAGATACCACCTCACACCAGCCAGGATGGTTATAATTTAAAAAACAGGCAATAACAAGTATTAGAAATCATGAGAAGGAAAAGTAGCAGCCAACAGGTTTGTGTTTAAACACCCAGAGGGCTGGCAGGTGGATGAGGGCCCCATGGCTCCATAGAGTCAGTGCAAGACGAATCAGAGCTTCCGGGGTGATTTACTAAATCCTGGATGATTTGCTAAGAATTTACTAAAATCCTCGTAGTAAGAAAATCTATCAGTGTAAGGTGCTGTAAGACAGTACTGACCACTTTGTAAGGTAGTGAGTTCCTTGGCACTGAAGAATTTAACAAAGCAGGGGTTGATCCACTGTCCGGCCGAACCTCTGGAGCGATTATTCAAGCATAGGGGAAGGCAGGGTTGGACTAGATGACCATACAAGTCCCTTCTGACCATAAAACAGTGTAATTTCATGACAGGGTAAAAGGACCTCTCATGAACATACAGTGGGTGTTTAGTGGAATGTTTGCTGGATCCAGCTGCTCATGAATTACCCTTCGAGGCCCTAAGACTTGAGCTGCCTTCAAAGTACTGAACCCCTAAACTGCAAGGAAGGAGGTGTCTCATCCTGGAAATGACTCGACTTGGTAGGTTCGGAGGCAGCGTCTGTTTTTCCCCTGGACTGGCACTTTGAGACCCAAATAACATAAGGAGAGTTGGCCCTTGGAGAACGTGGGCCAGGACCACCAGTGGGAGTTTCAGGAACCCATGTCCTTTGTGCACTGGGCCCTCCGTCATCATTCACTGGAAGCGCCTACTTCAGCAGCTGGCCTTTGTTTGCACTCCTCACGGCTATTTGCGCAACCCAGGCAATGACGCTGGATTAGGACACATACAGAGACAGCAGGCTTTCTATGGATCACATCCTGGAAAGAGGGGGACCCCCAGGAGAGAGGATGATTACTTAACAGGATGTGTAAACTGTCTCATTGATTCACCCAGAAACCATTCAGGGAGCCACCTTGGCTGGGCAGTGTTTACTTTTGCAGAATGTGGGACAGTGCCGTGGACTCAGGTGAGCTCTGGAGACACCCCTGTGCCAGATGAGGTCCCTGAAGTTGGTGGGGAGCTACAACCCAAAGAAGATCATGGCAGCTTTTCACAGTGGGATCGTGGAGCCTGACCCTTGACACACTAAGATTCATCCGAGGGAGGAAGCACTGCAGAACATCCCGTGGACTGAGGCCGGCACTGTCTAGCAAGGATCATGCTCCCCTTACACAATACCAAACGCAGAGAACGTCCGCGTGTGTGACCTTGCCCAAGTTTGAGAATGACCCAACATGTTTATGCCCATTTCACTGATGAGAACGTTGAGGATTGGTGGAGCTTCAATAAGAATCCAGGTCTTCAGACGCTTTCTGTGACCTCCTTCTAGGACCTGTTGCTCCTCCTTTGAGTCACTGGGGGTCCATGGTGTGAACAGCCCAATGTTGTGTGATTGGGTCCAGGCTGCTGTTGGCCTCGTGGGTGTGCCTGTGGTCAGGACAAGAGGCTTAGAGTGCCCTGCAGAAGGGTGAGGCTGTCTCTGAGAAACTTTGCCCACCCCAAATAAGCCCCACTGCAACCCCACCTGCTCCAGCTCCTCCAACTCCCTGTCCCCTTCCTTCTTTGCAGGATTCACTTACACCATCAGGACATGCATGACCTGGCCTCCTGTGTGCCACTCAACCCATAGCATTTCAGCTGTAGTGCCTGCTCCATCCTGGTGGAAGTCTCCAGCAATGGGTGTGTTGTCAGTCCAATGAGCAAATTTCATGTTTTGCCGGTCCCCATCTGACATTGAGATTGCTCCCGGACCCTCTTTCCATCTTGGTTTCCATGACACCGCTCCCTCCTTCCTGCCCTGCTCCCCCTTTATGTTCAGGTGCCCTTGACTTGATCCCCACCCTTCTCACTTTCCAGGTTCCACTTCAGTGACCCATCAGCTTCGGCTGTCACCTCTCCACTCATAATGCCAACCTCTGTTTCCAGCCATGGCTGAGCCTGCTGCACCCACCTCCTGGAGAGTTTCAATAGCAGGTCCGTTGGGAGCCAAGTTCAGCCTTGGGGTCCATCCCACATGCCCTCCTCCCCACTATTCAGATTCCACAAATCATCCCAGCCAGGAATCAAGGTGGGGGAGCACCCAGAGCCCTGCCCCCACCTCCATCTGATCACAGCCTAGTGCTGCTGATTTTTCTCTCAAAAGCTCCCCTTGCAGGAGTTTCACAGCTGGTCCTTGGCTCCCTCCAATCTTCTCCCCATGGCTGTGAAATGAACTTTTTGAAAAACATCTCATTGTAAGCCCTTCTCCTACCTGGTGCAACCCCTGGGGCTCTTCCTGTCTCCAGTTGAAGGCCCAGCGATGCAGGCAGCCACAGTTAATGCCCGCTGCCCGCCACCTGCCCAGCTTTGTTATCTGCCATGCATGGTGTCACAAGTCACTCTCGTCCAGAACTGCTTGGGGCCCACTGTGCGCCCTGCATGTTCATTCAGGCTGTTCTCACTGCTGAAATGCTCTTCCCCGCAGACCTCATCTCATTAGGAAGGCCCCCTTTTGTGCTCATCTCCAATAGAAGACCTGTTGATGGTTCTCTCTTCTATTCCACTGGAAGCACTAAGAGCGGGCCCTCTGTTCCTAATCTTCGATTCCCCAGCCTGCCATAGAATCAGCCCTCAGAAAAATTGTTATTAAATCTGTCCCATGTCAGTCAATGTGAGTTTCCCGAACCAACCCAAGTGTCGGCCTGACTCACAGAGTATGATTTTCATTTAACCGTTTTATCATGAAAAACATCGGACATACACGAAGTCGGCAGAATGGCGTAAGGACCCCACGTGCCCCTGGCCTCGCTTAAACAGGTACCATCTTCGTCCCATCTTTCTGCCACCCATGGCCCCCCAACTCGAGGATTTTTTAATAATCCAAAATTACACTGTTTTTTTTCCTTTCTATTCTCCCCGTGACCATATGTCATTGGAGAGAGCATTTGCATTTGGCCATTTGACCAGTTGTAAAGGAAAAGAATAGTGGAGTATCATTCCGGCTACACCGGTGGTAGCCATTTCCGGAATAAGCTCTGATTCTGCATCGGGCACATGGTGCGTGGGGCTCCATAGCATTATCCCATTTAACAGAAGACTCTGTGAGAAGTAGGTGCCATCATCATCCCAGCTTTACAGCCAATGGACCAGCTCAGAGATGCTAGGAACGCGCCCAGAGTTGCAGCTGCTCGGTGGCAGCCCCAGCTCCCAAACTGACCTGCAACCCCTATCCGGTCCATTTGCACCATTGAAAGCGATGACCACCTGAGCTGTCCCCTGGGCCTCCGGTGGCTGGTCGCAGAGGCCTGTTGGGAGAGAACCCCAGATCCCACGGAGCCCTGTGCAAGCAGTCTGAGCCACCTCACCCCAGGAGACAGAGAGGCTGCTCACGCCACCCTCCCCATAATGATCTGGGTAAGAGCTGGAGCCAAGGGTGCCCAGGCAAGACGGGGCCCGCCAACCGTTGAGGGAGGCAGCAGGGAGTTACCGGCATGATGCATCCCCGGCCGGGACCGGCGCTGGGGCGTTGTCCAGCGTGCTGGGTGGGTGACAGGCGGCCGGGCATGCGGGCTGTGATGTAACAGGCCGTTGCTGCTGCCAGCTCGCAGGGCCACTGACTAACTTTCCTCCTCCGTCAACGGCCTGTAATCGCCTCCACTGAGAGAGGGTGGGTGTGGCGGGGCCCGGACCGTCGACCGTGCCACCGACCAGCCTCCCGTGTGCAGCCATGGCTCACCTTAGCCCTGGACCAGATGCGCTGCGAGGTCGGTCCCGGCACAGAGCAGGGCGCAGAAAGAGAACGAAAGGGAAGGCAGAGCCCCGAAGCGGGGCATCTGTGTGTACAGGAGTGGATGTGCCGCAGGGTTTTCTTCTTTTGACCTAGAGAAGGAGGTGGAGTAAGGAAATGAGCACAGATCGCGTACCTACTGTGTGCCAAGCGTGGTGCAAGCGCCCGTATTATCCTACTAAGGCTGCACAACTGCCCAGTAAGATGGGCTTCCTTCCTTCCTTCCTTCCTCCTTCCTTCCTTCCTTCCTTCCTTCCTTCCTTCCTTCCTTCCTTCCTTCCCTCCCTCCTTCCTTCCTTCCTTCCTCCTTCCTTCCTTCCTTCCTTCCTTCCTTCC
>NW_023270305.1:697659-714681 GCF_011800145.1 Mirounga leonina
CCAGGCACTCAGCTTGGCGAGTAGACCCCTTAGCCAGGAACCCCCAGTTCTGCCCCTAAGATCCCACGGCCAGGTGGGCAGTACAGCCTGGACCCCCGAGATCCTGCCATACACTCTCTCCTGAGCCACACCACCTCCCTCTGCCACCAAAGGACTCATGGTGGTGGTCACCTTAATGGACTCTCTGGCAAAATCTACAAACTAAAATAGATGTTTCTGGTCTTAAAAGGGAGATGGAAGAGCTCTTGTGGAACAGCGAGCAGGCCATGAGCCCAGGAGGGCTGGGGGCTGGAGCGAGGAGCTGGACATGCTCCATGGAAGGGACAGGAGTAAATGCCGCGTCCTGTGCCCACGCAGGTGGGGGCACGAGCGACACCCCATGCAGACGCGACTGCAGCTTTGGTTGGCCCACGTGAGTCCCGTTTTCTAGCAGCTGAAATGTTCGGTGGAAAAGGATAAAGGTTGGTCTGCACTGCCTTAAGGATGTATGTGTAGAAACCACCAAGGGGAAAATTCAACTCATTTCTAATAAGAGCCATTGAGAACAGGAAGGGGCTGCCTTAAACGTAGTGAGGTCTCACGGGAAGTGTTCAAGCAAGGGCAGGCTAGCCACCTGTTCAGGCCACATTCGTATGGATTGCATAATGTCAAGGGGACTTTCCAATGGTGAAATTCAAGGATTCTGGTTTGTTTGACAAACCCATTTAGGTGACTGCATCGAGTCATTGTGCCAGAATTCCTTACTAGGCAAGTGAGGACCCCGGTGATCAGGGCCAGGCCCCTGAAGAAGGAAGTGAAGGATGGCTGGAGGCAGGTGGGCCCACAGGTGCGTCTGGGGAAGCCAGTGTTACGGGAGCTATCACCCTAAGCTGGCTTGTTTGTGTGTCTGGAGGCCCATCTCCCAGTGGCTTCCCCCAACCCAATGCCTTAACCCAGGAAGTGGGAGCAGAGGCAAAAGATCGGGGGTGCCTGAGTGAGGTCCAAGAGTCCCAATCTGTCTACACCGGCCGTTACAATAGGGATACTCTTCCACACCAGAGGTGTCACCTCCCTGGCCCCCAGGATTCTGAGCACCCAACCTGGCTGGGCAGAAAATACCCAGTATATGTGGATTGAATTCTTATGCATAAATAACATGAATGAACGAAAAACACGCACAGCACGGCTCTGCCTTTGGGCTCCTCAATCCCAGAGGCACTCCAAATGGCCAGGCCCACCCCTGAAGTCTCTTGCACCAGTGGGGGTGGGAGCCGGACCCCAGGATTTCACGGACAGAACCACTAAATTAAGATTTGTCAAATATGCTACAGATGTTTTTTTCCTATAAAATAGCTTTGGTTTCCATTCACATTTTAGGAGAGGCTGCAAAATGCTAATTCACTATGTCATGATTTTTTAACTTGTATATCTTTATATTGCAAATAAAAGTAATTTTTGTGCTGGGGCTATTCCTATTTCGTGTGTGTTTTGGGGGGCTGGATTGCTTATAAGATTTTTTTTTTTTTTTTTTTTATTTGAGACAGAGAGAATGAGAGAGAGAGCACATGAGAGGGGGGAGGGTCAGAGGCAGAAGCAGGCTCCCTGCCGAGCAGGGAGCCTGATGCGGGACTCGATCCCGGGACTCCAGGATCATGACCTGAGCTGAAGGCAGTCGCTTAACCAACTGAGCCACCCAGGCACCCTGGATTGCTTATATACAACTCTATACGGCGACGCTTTTTCTTTCTGATCAGCATCTGCTCTTCGTGCTCGAAGGTGGTAGGATTTAGGGACGTTACAGATTTCTCAGCAAGAGCTGGGGTCTGGGAGTCGAAGGCTGGCAGTGCTCAGGGGTCCTTCCAGGTGTCCTGGGCCATCAAAGGGGCCGGCAAGAAGTCGAGTCAGCTGGGGCTCCACCTGAAAATTCTCTCTCTTTCTTTTTAATCTGTTTTAGATCTTGGCGATCTCGTGTAAGATTGCCATTGAGTAAGAGTGTGTGGTTAAAAAGGTTGGACTACTTCTGGTCCAAAGCACTCGATTCGCCAGTGAAGGAGCCCATGACTGCGGGGGGAGGAAGCGGTCTGTCCACAAGCTACACACACCCACACCATACGCACATACTTCACACACACACACACACAACAAACACACCACACACCCCACCCTCCATACACCCTGCAGCCCGCACACACACGCCATGTCCTCTGGGCATCCCAAGCCTCGCTGCCCCGTCTGCCTCGGGGGACAACAGCATCCAAGAGCAGCGCGGCGGGGCGAGGGGCGCACAGCACAGAGCTCCGTGCTGGCTTTGCTCCCGCTGCTGCCTGGCAGTCTGCCTCAGTTTCCCCATCTGTAAAGCGGGGACAACACTAGTGATGCCTCTCTCCTAGGGCTGTGGCGAACCTTCACTGAGGTAATCGTGTGAAGAGCTGCGGGGCGCACCAAGCACAGGGCTCAATCAAAGCTAAGCATTCTTATCTGGCACGGGGCCTGTTCCCTATTAGCTGTTCAATTAACTTTCCTCTCCTTCCCAGCCCCGAGGATTTGCGAACCCAGGAGGCTGCTGGGCCTGGGCGCTGAGCACCCCCTTAGAAGCCCGAGCGGAGACTAAGAACGGGCGCGCCCCGCCCTCCCTCCGGGGCCACAGCGTCTCCGGGCTGCCGCAGACCTGGCAGGGCCCCAGCCCCCAGGAGTCAGCGCCTCCTCCCTCCCGGCCTCATTTTGTCGTTGGGGAAGACAAGCTGACAATCAGACGGTCAGACGGAGACACCAGGGGCACTGGCCCAGCCTTTGCCCCTTCTCCCCCCTCCCCCGGGCTCCTCTCCTCTCCTTCCGCACCCTCCCACTCCTGGCCCGCGTCTTCCCACGGCCTGCACGGCCCGCAGCCCCTGGTCACCCGGTGGGGCTGCCGCTGCTGACGTTCTGGCCTCTAGCTCCTGGGCCCGGCTGTCTGGCCAGCACTCATGCTTCTCTGCTCTCTCCCTGGTCTTCCCGGATTAGAGGTCTGCTTCAGGCAGGGGTGCATCCAGCTGTGGGTGCATCGTGGCCAGTGGGAAGTGCGTTCTGAGGCTCTGCACACCCTTGGGCCCACAGATTTGGGATTCAAGCCTCGTCTCTGACCCTCGTGCTGGAGGTTGGATGGGGATTTGAGAATAAGGGGCAGGCCACCTGACCCCTGTGGCTTGCCATACCCAAAGAGTTGACCAAGAGGAGGGCTAAGTCCACTTCCTTCAAGGACTCCTGGTGGAGCGGGCCCTGGCACTGGGCCAGGCTGGGATGGAGCGTGAGTGAACAGCTGGGCCCTGTCCTCTCGGGAGCCTCTGGGGAGGGCGGGGAGCCGCAGGTGGACCCCTGGAGCCCTCCATGGGCACAGCCAGTCCCCACGATGTAGACCACAAACCTGCCCACCACCCTGATGGCCCCTAAGCGCCCACCAGCTCTGCAGGCCCCGGGGCAGGTCCAGGACTGGGTCACAGTCTCAGATACCAGGGCCCGGTCTTCCTCCCCCATGGAAAGATTCGTCTCTTCCTCCACTGATATGACCAGCATGCATAGACAGGAAACCCCCTCGGCTCCTGCTAGCCCACCCCGATGTGTGCTCACACGCCCCACCGAGATGAAGACAGAGGCCCCTCTGGGCTCTCCCCCACTGCAGCCAGTCTCCTTCCTCTTTTCTGGACATGCTCCTGTTTCTCCTTTGGCCTCTCTCCCATTGGCCACTGCCCAGCCACCCTTCCCCCTGCACCCCCCGCACACACACTGGCCCACCCTCCCTCACCTGTGCACCCTGCCCTCCTGACACAGCTCTGCTCCATTCCCCCGGGCCTTCTTTCCCGACCTTGCACCACCGCTGTCCTGAAGTACCCCTCCGGCTTTGGTGGCACCACTCTGTCCTGCTCTGCTCTGCCCACCTCGCCTCGGCTGCCTACGACAGCCCCTTACCTTGACCCACCTCTGAGAGACTAATGTTCCCAGAGAGCCCAGACACTCCCAGGTCTCAAATGCCACCTGCACCCCAGTGACTTCCAAGTCTGGCTTCTTCCAGACCTCTCTCCAAATCTCCTCCAAGCCCTAGACCCACAGATTCACCCCCAGCCAGTCTCTCCATAGCTACACTGGGCGGAAGCCCGTGGGCACCACCTTCCTGCACCCTCCCTCAATGAGCTGGGAACCTCAGGCTGCCCCACGGCCGCGTGCCCCTCCACTCCTACTATCTGGCCACCTGTCCTGTTCATCTTCCCCTATATCACCCTTGGGTTTGTCTTTCTTTCCATCTGCCCGGTTCAGGCCTCTCCATTTTGCTCCAGTCCTTGGCTCAGCCTCCCTGCTCCCCGCAGAATAACCTGGAAAGAGCAGATCCACACTGACAGGTCTGTGCATAAGACCTCAGCTCCTCTGCAGACCCTTCAGCGACTGCAGCCTGGCCCCTGGCCTCTGTGCCCGCCTGCCCCTCTCCTGCTGTGTCAACATTAAACTCCTGCTTCTCAACGACATCTCTTTGCACCCACTCTTCCCTCTGCCTTGGATGCCCTTCCTGCCTCCCCTGCAGGGGCAGCTCCTTGTCAGTCCTCAAATCTCCATCCTTCCAGGAGCCCCGCTCTGGGAGGCCTACTGGGGCACTTTGTCCTTTGTGCCCCCTCCATGGGTCTCTTGGTTCTCACCCCTCTGACATCAACCCCAGCCCTAGGGTCACCTGCACACAGCCTGTTTCCCTCCATGCGCGGGGGGCTCCCAGAGGTGGCAGCCTGTCTGCCCCAGCTCCATGTCCCCAACCCCGGGCCCGGCCCAGCACGGGGGCTGAGCTGTGAGCAATGGCCCAGAATCTCGGCTGCAGGTGGAAATGGGGGTCCGGAGGGGGGGAACCGGGGGTCGGGCAGCGGGAGGAATTACACCCCTCACAATTAGGAGCCCGAGAACTTGGTCAAACCTGCCCAGGGTGGCAGTTAGCGTTCTGATTAATTAGTGAACTCTGTAAAGCGCTTTGAACATGAAACGCACTATATAAATGCTAAGTATTATTATTAAAAAGTAAGAAGTTCTCTAATATGCCAGGCGGGAGAGCCCCAGGCTAGTCTAAATAAATGAACGAATGCAGAAAATTAAGCAATTACAAGGTGATATTTCAGGATTTGCAAAAAGCTGAAAGTACCAGACGGCTGTGTGTTGTGCTGGGCTCTGCGGACGCCCTCCCTGCTGCCTTGGGTTCCAGCCGCGGCTGCCGCGGGCCCGGTCCCCGGCTGGGCTGGCGGGCAGACCCCCCGGATGGCCTCAGGCCCAGACTGTCTGCAAACGGGTCTGGGAAGAGCTGGGGAAAGGTGGGAATGAGCGTGGAAGGGGGTCTCAGGTCTAGGAAAGACCACTGGGCTGGTTGGAGCCTCTTGCAGTGTGTGATGCGAACTTTGGCAGGTAGGCCTGCCCCTCCGAGCCTCAGTTTCCCTGCCTGTAAAGTGGAAGGGCCCGGGCAGCTCCCTCGCCCCTACCCTACTTAGAAGGTTCTGGATGGCGTCAGCGGAGGTGGGGTCAGACAGCACCAGGCTCCAGCTCTATGTCCAACCTTGCCAGCTGGATGACCCCACGCGGGACTGTGAGCGCAGTCACGTCCCCCTCACAAGACCATTGTAGCCGAGGAATGAAAATCAGATACAGGAGCGCAGGCAAAGCTGGGGGCGCAGTGCGGTGGCTCGCGGGCTCGAAGTCCTGACACCATTTCAGAGTTCTCTCTTCTCCTTCTAGAGCTCAGTCCTGGAGTCCAAGGGCCAGGGTTCACCTTCCAGGCCTGCACTGACAGCTCTGAGACTCTGGGCTCTCCCCACCTTTGTGAGGAAGAGACGAAAATTCCTACCCCACCCCTGCCTTGCTGTCCCCAGCGAGCAGTCCTCAGTCCAAAGTCGGCCTCACGGTAGATAAACAGGTGTACCTTGCTTGTTTTCCTTCCCTCAAGGCCAGCTAAGGTCAGCGGCTAAGCTGAGCGCCAGGAGAGACAAGAGAAGTCCCTTTCACGTCCCGTCACCGCCAAAGCTCCTTCAGGGGGGTCGGGACTCACCATGCACTTCTCGAGGAAAAAATCTCAGAAGGATCCAGCCCTGCACCAGCCCAGGAAGACGTGAAAGGCAGTGGACGGCCGCTGAGCGGAAATGGCTCTCTGACCGGGGAACCTGGAGCTCAGCTGATTTGCCTCAGTTTGCTTATCTGTAAAGTGGATGTGTTGGACTAGCTGATGCTCAGGTTCACCCCGGGCTCCAACCTCATTTGCAGTTTGCATGAACCTGCAGCTGAGCCAGATGAAGCCGGCCAGCGTCCTGGGTTGGCCGGGCCCACTTTGACCACCCTTTCTGGCCAGTGCAGGTTTTCTGAGGGGCGGTGTTCCCAAGTGGGTCCCTAGATTCTTCATGGCTGTGGAAGAGGGAGGAAACCTAGCCTCGAGGAGCAGCTGCCCTCGGCGGGCCCTGGGCCTCCAACAGCTGCAGGGGCGGGCAGCATCACCTAGGGCCGGGCGTCAGGGCCGGGCACCGAAGGCCGCCGCTCTCGGCCTGGCTCCTGGCTCAGGCCTTTGCCTGACGACTGTCTGGGGGTCTAGCCTCTGCTTGCCCCCATCTGAGTCCTGCCCCTGATCCTCGCACCTTTCTCCCTGTGGGCTCAGCACCAGGGCTGATGTGGAGCATTGCTCCCCACCGGGGATGGAGGGAGGGCTCAGACCCTCACATTAGGACCACCTCTGAGGCAGGCTGGCAGGGGCCCCCTTGGAAGAGAAGAGGAAGCTGAGGCTCAGGGAGGCGGCAGACCCTCCTGCAGGCCCCGCGTGGTGGCTCCCCATCATCCACCCTTGCAGGATGCTTGTGGCTAGTAGACTGCTCAGAGAGCAGAGGGGCCACTGCAGAAGGGATTCCCAGGCTGGGACTCGGGGCACAGCACGACTCTGAGGCCGCTAAGTCTTGTGGAAGCAGAGGGCTGCCCACAGCTTCCAGCCGGCCTGGCTCCCCCATACCTGGGCAAGCCAGCAGCGGTGGGCCCCGTCTTCAAAGGAAGAAACATGGCAGAAATCCTAAGGAGCAGATTTAATTAGAGACTTTCACAGATCTTCTGGGTTGAGTTGCCGAATTTAGATCCAAGGGACTCAGGAAGCCGTGGAGACCTCACAGTTCACCTTGTCCAGTGTTTCCCAAGGCAAGGATGGCCGGTCATCAAGAACTCAGGATTCCTGGGCCCTGCCACCGCCCCCTGGATCAGAGCCTCAGAGCCTCTATAACAAAATTCCCAGAGCGGGGGACTGTTGGGGTCCTTACTTTCTGGGGACTCCCCATCTCGCCAACCGTTTGTCTTCCAGAACAGCACCCCAAAGCCTCATGGGGATGTATAGCCTTCCAGAGGCACACAGCTGGTGTCCAGTGAGGCTTCTGCCATCCCACACCAGCCCCTGTGACCTGCCCACCTGCACCCCTCCTGCTGGGCACCCTCAGACAGTGAGGAGGCACCAAGGATAGGGGACGGATCAAGGCAGCCCTGCATTCAGGAGATCCACGGCATTGCTGGGAGCTGGCCCCCAGCCCGGCACTCTTGGATTCAATAAACATCACTAACGTTTTGTAAGCAAAGGACTGGGCCCAGACAGAGCGGGGAAGGCTGCTCTGAAGGAGGTCCCTCTGAAGGGCCTTGCTGGGGGCGGGGGTGGGGCAGAGCTTTACAACGAGGTGGCAGCAGACCTTCTAGCAAGGTGGGGCAGAACTGTGGCAAGAGAATGCTTCTCGGTGTTCTGTAGGAGCAGGAGGCTGGCGTGGTGACCACACAGGTGTGTGGGGGAGAGCGGGTGCTGAGAGGCCCACGCTCACTGGAAGCTCCCTGAAGGCCGGCTTCCTGTGCTCACCGTGGCTGGGTCCCAGGACTCAGAAAAGTGCCTGGCAGATAGTAGGCACTCCCATTTGTTGCATACATGAATGAAAAAATGAACAAAGCCAGGAAATTAAGTCGGGCCCTTCTCTGGGAAGGTGTGGAACACGGAACTAAAGACCTTGCACTTCATTCCCTGCAGACCAATGGCGAGTTTCTGGGTATGGAGTGAGCCAACCTCAACACGCTCAAATCGTTCTGGTGGCTGATGTGTGGTGCTTAACAAAGTATGCGCTGAGCTGAAAGGCCCTTTGACCCCGAGGGAGCCACGTGGCTCTTAAGGGACCATGAACCAGCCTCCAGGTTCCCACTGCAGAGGCTGAGGTAGCTAATCCCTGGCCTCAAAGTGCTGAATCGCCATTGCCAGCAAGCACGGGTGTGCAGGCCCTGAGGCCAGACCTGGGAGAGGACATCTTTTGCTTTCTCTCCGCTCGCCCCCAACCGAACGCAGCTTGGGGAGCCTATGCTCAGATTCAGCCCTGCTGCAGGCCTCAAGGTCCCCACTGTCACCGAGCCCCAGAAAACATGTGCCAGGACTCCTCCTTTAACATTTGTGACGGAAGAACAGTCAGATAAATGCTCTCATCCCAGCCAAGAGAGCATAACTTGGTGAAGACCTCCTAGAAAGGAATTAGTATTCACCTGCTTTGACCCAGGAAACTTGCTTCTAAGAAACTACGCTCAAGAAATAATTAGATGTAAGTAGAAAGATGTTCATCTAGGCATTGTTCATGATCATAAGAAACTAGAAAACCATTCAAATGTTCAGCATTTAGGGCAATCACTAAAAGCACAATGTAATATTAAGCATCCACAAAAACTGAGTTTCAAGGAATGTTTAATGATGGGAAAAGATTTATGACAATTTTAAGAAAAAAACAGGCTATAAAGCTGTGTGAATCAAATTCATTAAAAAATATTTACGTCAGGGGCACCTGGGTGGTTCAGTTGGTTAAGTGTCCAACTCTTGATTTTGGATCTTAGGTCTTGATCTTGGGGTCGTGGGTTTGGAACCTGCCCTGGGCTCCATGCTGGGCATGGAGGCTACTTTAAAAAAATTTATATATATATATATATATATATATATATATACACACACACACACACACACACACACACACATATGTATATGTACATCAAATAAAGACGAAAGTGGACTCTATAAAATAAAAACAAAAAGGAAAGTAATGAAACCAACCCTTGACCTTTGCAATGATCACCAACAGTGACCATCCTTTCACTGGACTGACCAAGAAAAAAGGAAAGATGTCATCACTTACCAAAATCAGGATGAAAGAAGGGACATGACTGCTGACTCAACCAAAATTAAAGGATTGTAAGGGAATCCCATGGAAAACTTTATGCCAAAAGACAACTAAGATGAAAAGGACAAATTTCTAGAAACACAAAAGACCAAAACTGACTCAGAAAGAAAGAGATCATCTAAATAGACTTCTAACATGTAAAGAAAGTGAAGTTGTAATTTAAAAACCTCCCACGAAGAAAAGTCCAAGCCCAGATGACTTCACATTTAAAGAAGAAATAACACCAATCTGCCACAAACTCTTCCAGAAAACAGAAGGAACACTTAGCAACTCATTCTGTGAGGTAGAATTACCCTGATGCCAAAACTGGACAAGGACATCATGAGAAAATAAAACTACAGACCAATATTTCTTATGAGTGCAGATACAAAAATTCTCAAAAAAATGCTAGTAAACTGAACCCAAGAACATGTAAAAAGAATTAGACACCATAACCAACTGGGATTTATGGCAGGAATGCAAGAAAAATCAATGTGATACATCATATCAATAGAATAAAAAATAAAACCGCATGATCAGTTGGCACAAAAAATGCATTTGAAAAAAATCTAATATTCATGATAAAAACTCTCAACAAATTAGTAATAGAAGTAAATTTTCTCAACCTACTTTACCAAAAACCTATAGCTAACATGATAATTCACAGTCAAAGGCTAAATGCTTTCTCTCTAAGATTGGTAACAAGGCAAGAATGATCACTCTCACCATTTCTATTCATCTTTCTACTGGAGGTTCTGGCCAGAGCAATCAAGCAAGAAAAAGAAACAAAAGGCATCTAGATTGGAAAAGAGAAAAGTGAAACTGTCTTTATTAGCAGACAATGTGATCCTGTATATAGAAAATCCTAAGGAACTAAGGAAAACACACACAAACACACACTCACATTCACACACTCACACACACACACTGCTAGAAGTAATGAACAAGCTCAGCAAGGTCACAGTTTAAAGTTCAATGACAAAAGTCAATTAACAACCCAACAATGAAATCACAAAAGCAATTTCACTCAACATGGCATCAAAAAGTATAAAATACTTGGGAATAAGTTAAGTAAAAAGAAGCATAAGTCTTGTACACCAAAAACATCCCTGAAAGAAACTAAAGATTGAAATAAATGGGAAGATGTTCTATGTTCATAGATTGGAGGACTCAATATTGGTAACATGGCAATTCTCTTCAAAGGGACTGTTACAGTTACGTCCCTATCAAAATCCCCGCAGGCATTTTTGCAAAAATTAACAAGCTAATCCTAAAATCTATAATGAAATGCAAAGAGCCCAAACAAGCCAAAACAATTTTGAAAAACAAAGTTGGAGGATTCATGCTTCTTGATTTTAAAACTTATTACAAATAAGTTACAATAATTAAGACAGTATAGTACTGACTTAAGACACGCAAACACACACACACACACACACATACAGATCAAGGGAACAGAATCAGGAGCCCAAAAATAAACTCTTACACTGTGGTCAATTGATTTTCAACAAAGATGCCGAAGGAATTCAAGGGTGGAAAAGAATGGTTTTTCAACAAATGGCACTGGAATAATTACATACCCACGTGCCAAAAGATGAACTTAGACCCTTAATTCACACCATACACAGAAATTAACTCAAAATAAATCCTAGACATAAACGTAAGAGCTTAAGCTATAAAATTTTTAGGGATAAACATAGGATAAAACTTTTGTGATCTTGGGCTGGGCAAACAGTTCTTAGATACAACACCAAAAAACACAAATAGTAAAAGGAAAAAAAAAGTTTGTGCTTTAATAGCCACCACTAAGAAAATGAAAAGACAAGCCACAGACTGGGAGAAATATTTGTCAATCATATATCTGACAAAGAGCATGTATCCAGAATATATAAAGAACTCTTGCAACTCAATAAAAAGACAAAACAACCCGATTTTAAAATAGGCAAAATATTTGAAAAGACACTTCACCAAAAAGGGTACACAAATGGCTCATTAGTCATTAGGGAAATGCAAATTAAAACCACTTCACACTGACCCGAGTGGGTATAATTTTAAAAACTTGCAGTAATACGAGTCTCCATGGTTGCCGGGAATATGAAATGGGACAGCCACCTCAAAAAACAGTTTGTTAGTTTCTTAAAAAGTTACATGGACATTTACCATATGCCCCAGGATTTCCGCCATGAGCACATACCCAGGAGAAATGAAAAGAGAGGGCCGGACAAAAGGTTGTACACAAATTTTCACCGAAGCAGTACTCATAATGGCCAAAATGGAGAAAATCCAAATGTTCTTCAAGTGATAAATGAATAAACAAAATGCAGTATCTCCATACATGGGGTGATACTCAACAATAAAAAGGAAAAAACTGCTGATTCATGCCACAGCATGGATGCACCTCAAAAAAATTATGGTAAGTGCAATAAACCAGATGAGGAAGACTGCATATTGTATGATTCCATTTATATGAAATGCCTGGAAAGGACAAATTTATCGCAATCAGATGGCGGCTGCCTGGGGGTGGGGGTGGGGGACGGGGAGTGAGAGCAAACGGGCACGAGGGATCCTTCGAGGGTGAGGCAAATGTCCTACAACTGGGTTGTGATGGTGGTTGCACAACTCTAACTTTACTGGAAAGTATTGAATTGTGCACTTGAAGCAGGTGACTTTCATTGTGTGTGAATTATACCTCAAAGAAGCTGTTAAAAAAATGTATTCACGAAATATACATGTAAAGAAAGACTTGAAGAAAACATGCCAAGATGAGAAGTTGTTTTGTGTTTGGGCAATAGGATCCAGATGACTTTTCTCCTTATTCTTTTCTGTGTTTTCTAAATGTTCTACAATGGGCCTGCAGATCTTGCATAATCAGAAAAACAGCGAGAGAGAGAGAGAGAGAGAGAGAGAGTCGCAGGATGTGAGGCAAAGCTTACTTGTTTGCTTTGGTGAGAGAAGCTGTCATGTCACGGTTGCCCGAGGCTTCTCCAGCAGGAAAAGCAAAGCTCATGCCCTGCATTCTGGGCAAAGGCCCCAGAGTCGGCCTGCACAGTGATACGCCTGGAAGAGTCACAGCCCCTTCCTGGACATAATCCTTGAAACACGGAGTTCAAGGGCCACGGAGGAGGTGTGCAAATTCATAAACAGTGGGAGACACTTCCTGGAGGAAAAGAGGTGGACACCTTGACCCCTTCCTTTTCACGTTTTCGAAGAACATTGCCCCCATTTTCACCTCCCACAGCAGTGGGGACAGTTCCAAGAGCCCTGCACTGCGGCCACCACCAGGCATTGTGTGTCTTTTCTGTGGCCCCATTGTTCTGAGCTGTGGTTTCACCTCACGTCCCCGGTGGCGGATGAAGGAGCACGCAATTTCATTTGCTTCCTTTGCTTCCTGGCCGTTGGATTTCGTCAAAGAGCCTATTCAAGTCCTTTGCCCATTTTTCTATTGGTTTGTCCGATTTTCAGCGGTTCGTGAGAATTTTTAAAAACATATTCCCAGTACACGTCCTGTGACAGAAATACGTAAGGCAGGTCACTCCTACTCTGTGGCTGGCCTTTCCACTCTCTTAATGGTGATGGCATCCTCACTGATGACCGGCAGTTCTCAATTTTAGTCAAGTCTGACTTTCTAGTCTCTTCCCTTTATGGCTAGCACTTTCTGTGTTTTGTTTAAGAACTCTTTGCTAATCCCAAGACCATGAGGATGCACTCCTATTTTCTCTTCTAGAGGCTTTGTTGTTTCTCCTTTCACAGTTAGGTCTCCAGTCCACCTGGAACTGAGTTCTGTAAGTGTGTGGAGTGAGGCCAGTAAGGTTCAGCATCATCAGACCCTCCAAGGGTGGGAGAGACGAAGCCCCACCAGGAGGAAAGGGACTTTGCGGAGTATGACTGGGCAGGAGCTGGTTGAGCTCTCCGTGGGCCTCTGACTGGAACACACACACTGCTGGCCTGGCCACTGCCCCCGTGGGACAGAGGTTCTGAAGTGCTAAGGGCTGGGACCCGGAGGGCACAGGTGAGCCTGGGCACAGGCATCCTTGGTCTGACCCACAGCTGAGGGACAGTCGAGGGGCAGCCAGAGCTGGGCCGATGCAGGCAGAGACCACTCCTCCTCACAGTTACCCTGAAGAGCTGCCTCCAGGCCAGCTGGGATGTCCTTGAGACCGAGGTGGGGAAGAGCACCGAGATGGACCTGTGCGTGACAATGATCTTTCAAGTCTGCGATTTTGCTGCAGAGGGAAACCAAGTCAGCTTCTCTGCAACTGGAGGCAGAGGGTCTGGCCCTTTAGAACTGAGTCCCTGAGGCTCTGGGGCAATGGCTCAGCTGACTAATTTGAATACTAAAAGGAGAAGTGGCTGAGGACGTGGGTCACACCACTAACGTATATAAATAAGTGAATTAATCTTCAGGCCATCAAAACAGCGTGTTTACATGTGCTCAGCTGGAACTTCCTGTGGAAGAGGCATTCTCCACGCCCAGCCTATCAAGTGAACAGCTACTTTGGAAAATGTTATTCTGGGTGAGTTTCCACTACGCAGTATGGGCCAGTGCTCCTCATCAGTGTTGAGTAAAAAGGTTGTCTTCTAGAACTTTCCACATGGTCTGCCAAGGGAGTAACAGAGAAATTTAAGCCTTGCCCCCCATTGAACAAAAAGGCCTCTTCCAAGAGCTGTGCTTGCCTTTCTTGTCCCACTTCACTTCAACTCTTACAATCTCCTATAAAGGGGGAGATCATACCTATTGCACAGTCACCGTGGGCACCAGGAGAGTGGGGACCTCTCCATTCTCTCTCCCCCTTCCCCCTAATGACAACCACCAGCTGGGTGTCTGCCTTGCTTTTAAATCACAAAAGCCTAGAGGAGGTCTTCTATTCTGGTAGAAAGTGGGTAGGCCTTAGGATTTTCCTGGGGTGAGTCTTGCCTTTGTCATTTCCTGCTAATTGTGAGACTCTGGGCATGTCCTTAATCCTTCTTAGCCTCAGCTCTCTCATCTGTGAAATGGGGACAATGCTGATTTCACAGAGTTGTAATGAGGATGAATTAGTATAAGGAATTTCAGGAGTCCGAGTGTCTTTTTAGAACACGGTAGGCACTCGATAATATTAGCTATTATTCCATTTTAAGCTGTTATTTCTGCTGGGTGTAGGTGTGTAGAGCCCACCCATTAGAACAGTCCAGAGACGTGTGGGGCTTTGGCCCAGCCTTCTTTAGAAATTCACGTCACTTGCAAAGCTCCATTGTGAAATATCGAAACATTGATGTGGAAGAAAGGAAGACAAAGGCCAGACTCTGAATCAACCGGTAGGTGTAGTGTTTTGGAGACTCAATGTGAGGGTGGGCCCAGTGACTCACCACAGTGATCCTTTTACTTTTCCTAGTGATCAATCTGATTTTTCCATTACATGGCAATGATTCACCATTTGCTGTTGCGGTTATGTAACTGGGCTGTTTGGAGTTGGGGTGCCCATATCTATATTTCCATGTCACTTCTGGGGAGCTCTAGGAATCTTCTTTTTCACACACTCTGGTACATGCTTCATGACCACCTGTTGAATGCCACCCTGAGAATGAAGTAGCCTGCCTCCGTGTTCTTCAAGAAGTGGGCCGGCAAATGAACCGGGCATCAGGAGACCCTGGCCCAGGTTGACCTTACCTCAGACCTCCCTCGTGCATTCCTGACCTTCTCTGGCCTCAGTTTTTCCACCTGAAAATGAGATGTAAGTTTTGATATTCCAAAATGTGCAAGATTGAACTTCTCTCCAAGAGTTTTGCTAGACAAGAGATCCCAGAGTGTTTGCTATCAAATCCTAAGTGCACGGCGCTACAAAGGTGGGCATGGAGACTAAGGTAAAGAGCCAGGTGACGTCAACAAGGAATTTATGCTAGACTTCTCGATAATAAATTAATCCAGCCTTGGCGGGATGGGGTTTCCATCTTTGCCTCCGTCTCTCTTGTGCTGTACATAATAAACAGAAGGAGGGTCAGGATGTACTGGCACCTCAGCTATCGTTCTGATCATGGCCCTCTGCAGGCCTAGGCCAGGAGAGAAGGAATGGACTTTGCAGAAACGGTTATCACACTTGTACTTGCTTTGTTCATGCCCCTGCAGGAGCCCCGCGTTCCAGGATGGGCTGAGTAGCATCTGCCCTTGGGACATGTTACTGGTCTACCCTGCCCGTAAGAGACAAGGGCTTTGATGAGTACTCAGAGTCTGACCATCCTTTTCACTTTTGATTTTTCATCCTTGGCATTTGTTGGGTTTCTTAAATCCATGGATTGACCTCTCTCATCAGTTCTGAAAAATTCTGAGACATTATCTTTTCAAATAATAGTCTGGCCCCATTCTCTCTTGATTTTCCTTTTGGAATTGGAATTGCAACTGAATATATTTGGACATTCTCACTCTCTCCTGCCCATCCCTGAACCTCTTTTTCATGGTTTTCATCTTTTGGTTTCTCTGTGCTATCATTTGATGTTTCCTTCTGACCCATATTCCAGTTCACTGATTCTCTCTTTATCTATATTTAATCTATTAAATCCATTTACTGAATTTCAAATTCCAGTTATTGTAGTTTTCATTTCTATAAAAAAACATTTATTTGATTCTTAAAAAAAAAATCTGCAGGTCAGTTTTTTTTTTTTTAAGATTTTATTTATTTATTTGAGAGAGAGAGTGAGAAAGAGAGAGAGCACAAGAGGGGGGAGCAAGAGAGGGAGAAGCAGACTCCTTGCTGAGCAGGGAGCCCGATGCGGGACTCGATCCCGGGACTCCAGGATCATGACCTGAGCCGAAGGCAGTCGCTTAACCAACTGAGCCACCCAGGCGCCCGCAGGTCAGTTTTTTACAGTTCTGTTTCCTGCAGATATTTTTAAGTTTGTATTTTATTTCTTTTAACATACTAAACAGCTTTATGGTTTGCTTCCTATTATTCCAAAATATGGAGCATTTGGGGGTCAGCCTAGCTATCTATTTTTTTCCTGCTTGTTCTTGCTCTTGTTGCCTTAATTCCCTTTGTGCTTTTTATATTTTACTGAGTGTGCTTACTGTCCTTGAAAAATTACTTAGCAGGAATTTTTTGAAGATGGGATGAATGTGGCTTCTTCTAGAAAGGATCTGCGCTTGCTTCTGCTATGCACTAGGAGCACTTCCACTCCAGAATTGCCTTAATGTACACCTGCTTTTTGAAGTTTTTTGGACCCCTTAGGGAATGTGTATTTGGGCTACCTGTCTGCACAAGGGTTAGTGTGTGGTCATAACTTCCCAGAGCTGAGCTTTTCCCCTGATCTCCTCAGTGCCAAGAAACTGTTCTTTGTAGTCTCTACAGTGGGGGAAGAAGGGAAGATGGACTTCTGGTTCACACTAATCCTGGGTGCGTGGCCCTTTAGAATTCTAGCATAATAGGTTCAAGGTCTTCCAGTAGTGTCCCCACCTTACATGGGTCCTGGGTTTTGAATTTTGAATCCTAGGTTAATTTTCCTCTTCTAAGCATAGTGATGAATCCACTGGTAGTGTGCTAAATCTCAGAAAATTATGAAAGGAGACAAGGCTCCTTGAGATGAAACTGATGGCATTCCTTCTGCTACACCTGACACAGTACTTGCTCCTATTAAAGATTCTGGAAACATAAATGCTACAGAACCAACTTTAGAGAATTTAAGGGGTATTAGACATGCAAGGTGAATCAGGTAGGAATGCTTTCAACCACAAATAGTAGAGGCCTAAGAGATAGGGGCTTATTTTTCTTATATAATAGGAGTCTAGGGGTAGACAATTGGGGATGTTGAGTTGTCTGCTCAAGAATGCAGTGGGGGGTGCCTGGATGGCTCAGTTGGTTAAGTGACTGCCTTCGGCTCAGGTCAT